>NC_020405.1:2251390-2266250 GCF_000321355.1 Plasmodium cynomolgi strain B
TTTTTTAGTGTAACTTTTTTATAATTTCCCATTTTGCCATGATATGTTACCCCAATTTTTATTTTATTTTCGCAACCATTTTGTCCATTGGGACATGCACACGAATAGCCTCACATGGGGCGTAATTTTCCTACCACTTTAATTTTCAGAACATTGTTACGGGGAGGTGCATAAAGGCTAATCGAACTCGAATGGCGCATATATTTGGAAACTTCCAACATTTTTTTTTTGGGGGGGGGGTGGGGACTCAAGAACGGGGGCTGCTCCCCACCTTCCGAAATTGGAAAACCTCAATTTGTTATTACTGCGTGTGCACCGCCACGCTTTAAAATTGTGTTTACCTTGGTTTTCTAAATTTTAAATTTAAAAAAAAAAAAAATCAAAGAAAAGGGAAAATAAGAGCAGGAAGGAGAGGGTGGGCAGTGCAACGAGAACAAAGGGGTGGCTTATGAACGTGTCTGCTGAACGGAGGTGGCAACCAGGTGATAACTAACGCATTAGCAAGTTGCACGCGGGTGGGTAAAGAGTGGACATTTTCTGGGCACACCCCAAGGTGGTACCCCTTTCGATGGTTCAGTATGCAAAAAGACAGCCCCCAGTAAGGGATGGCAAAACCTTTGCAAAGATTTCTTCCCAATTTTTTTTAAACCCTGTACTATACCACATTGTTTACTTATACGTTGTGTATGTTTTAAAAAATTGCTTTGCTCACATGGGGGGAGGGGGGAATTAAAATAGAAAAACTGTTTTGATTACTAAATGGGGCACTTTTACTGTACAAGTTGGTCACGTCCCCTTAACATACGCACCACATTAATAAAAAAAAAAAAACACCCATCATAATGGCAGTTCAAATGATAGGAAATTCTCAATACAGTGCTGCCATGAAATTAAAATTCAGCGTTTTGCGATTTAAAGAAAGTGAACCAGTTGTCCCCTTTGGAGAAATAGCAGAAAAAACAATTGCTAAGATTCTCTGCGTGCGAAAAATACATCCACCAAACGAGAACTTGTGAGCCAAATGGAACATGCGGGATGGGCAGGCAGTCGTGTCGACACGACATTGCGAGTACAAGGTTGCTAATATATATATGTACTATTTACATACTTATGGGTGACCCTCTTTAACGATGTGGTTTTTTGTGCCAAAAGGGGGAAATGGGCAAAACCTTTTCGAATTAATTTTCTCGTAAATTTGAAAAATTGCCAAAGCCGTTTCGTTTCCTATCCACAAAAACAGCATTTTCCAATTCGCGGTGAGAAGAAAAAAAAAAAAGTTATCAACAAAAAATGCACCAAAAAAAAAAGGTGAAGAGGCGCATTTTCCTCCCACCATGACAGCGTCGCGTATTGCAGCGCAGCATTGGAGCCGCATTTTGGCTGCATCTTGACCTCATATTATTTTTTACTGCCTGGTTTTTCGCCCGGATATCATGTTGCCTACAATTTTGTCCCACATTTCATACGATATTTGAGGCAGCCAAAAAAAAGGTTCCAAAAAAGGTTCCAAAAAGGGTTCCAAAAAAAAAAAAAAATAAATAATAATCTGAAAAGGGACAATACGCGCCTGTAATTTTTCTCCAAATACTTTAAAGCGTATTTCAAATGCGAGTGAAGGATACGCTATACATGCAAGTTGTTTTTGTAAATAATATTTTTTCAATCATGACATTTATTTGGGAGGAATAGGCATATAATATACCACCACCCTCCACCCCTTGAGGTTTGTAAGGAGAATAAAGTAACGGCAAATTTGCCAGAAGAAAAATAATCCGTACAAAAGTCAAAAAGGGGGAGTAAAAAGTAAAAAAAATAAAAAAAAAAAAAGGAAAAGAATCAAATTAACGTCAGCGTTAACGCATGGTGAATAACTTCAAGCGTGACCATGCGAGGTAGAGGAGAAAAAAGAGCGAAGTAAACAGCGCACAAGTAGCAATTTATAGAAGACCCGAATTGGGCTGAGAATTGCGGCACGTGTGACTTGTAGTGCTAGGAAAAACTGCAGCGTTGTTTGTTACGCAGTAGGGAAATATATAATTGCTTCTCCCCGGATCAAAAACATTTTTTCCACGTGTAACCCCCTGGGTGCAACAAAAGTGCGTTTAGGCTTCACACGTGATAAAATGAAGATGGAAAACTCCGTGAGCACCCCCGCCAACCGCTTCGTCCTGGTGCAGCTGAGGAGTGCGCTAAACAAACACAACATAAATTTCGTAGACGATGAGAATACGTACAACTTGGAATTATTAAAGAAGCATTTGAAAGATTTGAAATTGCTGAAGGAAGACATAATAATAAAGAGGAACCAGTCCAAGGAGGCCATCCGAAACCACTTGGAATCCTTCTTTATCAGTGAAGGGGATAGAAGTTGCAATTTTGATGTCTTTTATGATAAGTGTTTGAATATCATTACGAGGTACTTGGTCGCATATAAAGAAATAAACGACATTTTGTTGGGAAGAAAAGGGAGTGAAGGCAGAAAGGTAGGCAACCCTGGAAGGGATAACACATCGCCAAGCAAAAGAAGTAAGGGGAGCAAAAGTAACGTGAAGGGTGAGGAGCAGCAAAACGGAGAGGGAAACAACAGTTTGTTGTACGATCTGATAAATAAAAAGTTGCTCATTTATAACAACAAATTTTTGTTTGACTATGATGACGATAGTGAGATCTACACGTCGAGTGAGGAGGAAATCCTTATCGAGGGGAGGCCCCTAAAGAAGAAAACCAGAAGTGACAGAGTTTCCAAAAGCTGCGACAGCGTGGAAAACACGAATGAAGCGTACCGTATGGCAAGCGCCGAAATGAGGGACGGCCAGGAAGCAACCCGCAGGTGGGTCATAAGGGAAAAAAAAGACAAAGTTGTGAGAAAATGCAAAAAAAGAAGAATCAACCTACTTAACAGGTACCCCATCTATCTGAGGGACCTGATCAAAATTGTAAAGGTGGCCAAAAATAGGGAAAAAAAAAATTTGCAAATCAGTTTCTTAAACAAGTATGGAGACGATGTAGATAGAAATAAAATGAACGCCCTCTTTAATAAGCTTTACCTTTGGAGGTGCTACATGAACAACAAAGGTTACATCGAGAAGAAGAAAAAAAGGATGCTCTATAGAATCGTAAGATATAACATGTTGATGCATTTTTACAAAAACCATGACATTTTTTTGGAAAAATTAGTTAAAAAAAAAAATGCATACAACAATTTGAGCGTCGAAAATGTGAAGAAGTTATTTCTCTCCCATGAATGTAGTGGGAATGCCTCATCAGGAAAGTCCAGCAAAGAGTGTAAAGTGTGCAAAGAAAAAATGAAGATGCTGTTTTATGTAACCATTTATGAGAACTTGAATTATTCGTCCGTTATGAACAACCCCAATGTGATAGCCTTCAAGGAGAGGAATCTCCTGACCCAACTTCTTGTGAACAAAAAGGAGAAAAGAAAAACAGTCAATGTGAATTATGATATTTCTTTTCATGCAGATGAACACATTTACATGTTGTCCAAAAATGACATTTTCTGTGATGTGCTGCATGAGGATTATTTGAAGAACAACTTCAACGATTTATTGCAGAGGATTAAGGATGGGAGTAAGGGATACAATTTGCTGTATGTCATTTTTAACAAATATAAGCATAAAAAATTTTTAAATTTAAAAAAGATTAAAAGATATTTTGACGAACGTAATAGCAATGCTTCAAGTCGGACAGGCAATGTCAGTACGAACAGTATGACTTACAAAGGGGATTGCCTTTCCCTGAGGGATTCCTTCTATGATATTTTAAAAAGTAACATAATTAAGGATGAAAACAATTCGAGCATTTTTTTCGATAAGATTTTTCACTCCTTCTTTAATATGCTGTACTCACGTATATACAGCGCACCCAGTAGGGCCAATGTACGGTCGTCCAAGAAAAAAGACATAGAACTGCTCAACGTGGATGACCACAATTCAGACTCTGACGATTTCATGCTGATAGATTCGGCCAGCGGGTTTGTTAAAGAGCCCACTTATAAAACTAGCACGAATTTCATGATGCAGGTTAAGCACAAGAAAGTGCAGCAAAGCGCCATGAAGGAGATTCAGCAAAAGTATCTCAATGTGAAGCAGATGAATGATATTGATGACCGCTACATAGAGGATGGCGCTTGGCAAAACAATACCCTGTCTACGTACCACTACATGGGGTGCGTCCGGACGAAGGGGGGGTTTTCTCAAGAGAAATGCTCAGCACAGGGAAACGAAGAGTGCAGCGGTTTGGGAGCATTCGAGAGGTACCTAAACAAAATAAACGAAGAAATGGCCATCGTTGTGAATAGCGATGATAGTGATGAAGATATGTTGTGTAGCCATGGAAAGGAAAAACTTCTGATGAACTATTTGAAGGGGAAAATGCATCGAAGCGGAAGCGAAATTGGATACAGGAACGAAAACGTAACGCTGGAAAGGAGTAAAGTGCAGGATCTAAAGAAGAACATAATTGTGCATCCTCTGATTAACTCCAAATGCATAGGGTTTAAAATAAATGTTAACGATATTGCAAATAGGAACCTAGACGTGTACTGCGTCAACAATGGGGAATATGTACAGGCACACAAAAATACTATCAGCTATTTGAAGAACCAAATAACTCCAGAGATGAAGAAAAATTATACGGACTTTCAGAACCTTAAGAGTAAGATTAAGAAGAAGGAGATGAAGATACACGCCGTCAACGATTTGTTAAGCAAAAAAGGGTTGGGAAAGAACCAAACCTGCTACATAAATAGTGGTCAAACCGACAGCACCGGGGCGAAGAAGAATAACACCGTCACCGAATACATCGTCGTGATTGAGGAAAACGTGCAGGAGGAGAGGTACAAAATTGATATTTATAACTACGCAGAATTAACTGCCTATATTGTAAACTCGAAGGAGGAAAAAAAAAGAGAATTCTATTGGAATTTCATCAGGAACGAAATATATTCCCACAAGTGGATGAACAAACTACAGTTCAAAATTCAAAACTATAGCAACTTGTACGTTAACAGCTTTTTTAAAAAAAACCATTTGAGGTCAATCAAGGAGTACCTCTACGGAATAATAATAAACCTGTATTATCAAAATATCTATGATGTGTCCCTGAACATCCAGCTGAGTAGGCACTATGGGCATTACGACCCATCCAAGGAGTATGTGCTGAAAAATATACACCATAACTTGAATCAGCTGTACCAAAATGTGATGGAGTGCGTCCAAAGCGATATTCTAAGTAGCACGTGCTTTATTGACGCTAGCAGAATCACAGGGGAGCAAATAAAGTGCAGAATTAATGACTACTTGATGAATTACCGGTGGTTGGAATGCCAGCCGGATGACGAAGCGAAGGAATCCTTCCAAGGAGAAAGGAAAAAAAATATAGACGATATGATTTGCAAATACAGAACGGTGCTACTGTACTATTTACTCTACATTTATCCAAAATTCTTGTACATACTAAATGTTATTCAAATAAAGAATTTCAAAGAACAGATTAAAAATACCTTGCCTGAGAAGGAGGATCAACATGTCCAGGAGGCACAGAAAGATTTTACTTCCCAAAAGAAAATGCTCAGAAAGGCCAAGGAAAAACAAGTCGATGTGGTGAAGGAAGAAGGGAACGAAAATTCCCCAAATTTTTATCTCCCCGTTTATGTAAAAAATGAAAAAAATATTCTAAGTTCGTTTGATTTATCAAATATTTTGCTAGCCAGCTTTAATGACAATTTTGAAAGGACCCTCTTCAAGAATGTACTCAGCGGGGTGACCAAAATGGAAAAAGTGAAAGATGAAATGCATCCTACTTGCTTAAAAACCATGGAGCATTTTGTCAAAAATGAATACTATCCCATTAGAAAGAAATTAACCAATTCCCAGTTGGCTATGGTATTTGCCGTCCTGAATGCCTACCTCTGTTTTGCCACAACACAGCATTCGATTTTCTTCAATGCCGACAAGTTGGGCAAATTCCTCCTTCATAAAAATAGCAAACTAGAACTCGAACGATACAGCAGGTTGTCCGCTCAAGGGAAGAGCTATTTCCCCCCAGACTTTCGGCAGCGGTTTTTGGAGACCTTCCTTCTAAAGAAGGACAATAATTTTATCGCATCGGACAAACTCAAGTGCAAGCTGATGATTTATATCCTCCTCATCCAGCTCTGCCTTATGGATAACGCCTTGCCCGTGCAGCTCACACTCATTAATAGGAACACCGCTGCTTTGCTCACCCGGCTCAATTTCTCCATCGTCGACAAGTCGCTGGTGACGTTCAACTTGAACGCGTAGTGAAGAGAAGCGCAGTGGGAGAGGAGAACCAGGAGAGGAGACGCGAAGCGGGGGGTTCATACTGGGAAGCCCACTCGGTGAAAAATTCACCCATTGAGGAAACTCCCACAGCGTAGCTGCACAGCTTTGCTTCTCAGCGGGCGTTCCAGCAGAGCCCTCCCCGCTCGCCGCGTCCATATGCACACACACATTTCGCACTTATTTGTCGTAGCATATTTTTTCAATTTCTCCACGAACGTATATACGGACCGTGCTGATCACGCAGCCCTCCATTTTCCGATAACAAAGACTGCTAATGTTTTACGTTTTTTTTAAAGGGTTGTGCATACTATATGGTACGTACGGTACGGAACGGAACGATACCATACCATAGGATACGAAATGATGTGATAACAAAATTTGATTCTTTTTTTTTTTAACCCCCATTTAATGAATCCAAAATGGGGAGCCCTCTTCTGTTACTCCCCCGGGTGGGGCATAAACAAAATGTTACGTGGTTGACATAAATGTGGTCCGCGCCGCTGGGGGGAAGTGTGCCCCACAAAGAGGTTATTTTTGTAGACGGCTATCCCAAATGGGAGAATTATGACACCCCTGATCCCTTCCCTACCTCTGCGCGCTGGCCACATCAATCAGGGGATCCTTCCGTTTTTCTAAAAATTTCCACGTACTTAATTTCTTTAGTATGTCTATTCACATATGCAATTATTCCCTGAGAAGAAGGCAGCAAAATGGGGATGTCATCAAAATGAAGCGGTATGATGGGTGCCCTGGCTAGTCCAATATGATGACCCTAACTTAGGGAGACAGGATATAGGGTTGCCACTTATTTTCGGCGTACACTGCAGCTAATGTCATACCTTCTTTTTAACACTCTCGCATATCCTGCAAATGATCGTTTTGTCCTTATCACTTAGGGGTACGTTTTCTTCCTTTATGAATATGAGTGAGAATCCGTGTTCCGCGTCGATGTCCCCTGAATGGGCAACAAGGGGGATAATGTGAAATGGTGCAGAGAGAGCGGCCATCATGGGGATACGCTTCGCTTAGCGTCACGTCGCATCACTTCTCCTAACTTCACTGCATCATTGCATAGCTTCGCAGACGCAGAGACGCCTACCCCATTAGCATGCAAGCCGGTTGGGCCACTAAAACCTACCCCTGTACACCACAAAATCGGCGCCATATTTAATCCCATCCGATGTAGTGAAGTTCCTACTTAGGTCAGCCAAAACGATGTTCCTCAAGGCATTTCTGCTCGTCATGGGGGGGAGAACTGACAGGATCTCTGCTCTGCTAACCACAGTCGTATTCTCTTTCTAACGAAAAAGAAAAACAACTTTGTTACTATAACTTGTGATAAACTTTGGGATGTACGCAGAAGATGCGCCAATTTTTGTTGATCATTTTTCTCTGCGGCGGGGAATGCACAAATCGGGGACGAGCCGCTGTGAAAGGGGATTTTTTCCCTGTAGAAAATTCAACCCGATGTGGATGAAGCTACAAATGGTTTGCGAATTATACAAAGATTCTTTTTGTGACATAAAAAATGGGGCATTTTTTTTAAAGGGAATCGGATCGATTAAAATGTAACCATTTGGGAAACAAAAGTTATGTACAAATTTGGGAAGGGCAAAATATGCTTCGCCCAGTTTGAAATGTGCATATTCGAGGGGGGGGAGCTGGTCCCCACACAAATGACAATATGCTTGAGTATTACTAAAAAAAAAAAAAAAAAGTGCGCTCGTGGAAAATCATCGATGGGGCCTATTTCCGCTTCGCAGCTAAATGTAAGCGCAGGAAGGGTGGCCATATTTCTTATGTACAGATAGGCCAACTTGATGAAATTTTTTTTTTTTTCTTTTTTCTTCCCTGGGAGTGCAACCACCCAGCTATATCCGCTTTTTGCCCTTGGGGCCACCGTTCTGCGTTGGCTGCTTAGGGGTCTTTCCCGCAGGAGAGGTACTCCTCCTCGGTGGCAAAGATGGCCTCGACTTTCCTGCCGGCGAAGGTTCTACCCTTGAATGTGTTCAAAGCATTCTGCGCCTGATCATTCGATTCGTACTCACAAAATATTTTAACGGCATGGGCATCAGTTAAATTTTTATCAATGGCAATATTTATGTTTAGCAGGTTTCCAAATTTCGAGGCTTCCTCTTCTATTTCTTCCTTCAGCGTGTCGTCAACTTCGTCTTTGGTGACGAGATTGGACAGGCGAATAATCCTAGACGTGTTATTACTTAGAGCATGATTAGAATGTCCTAAGTTTGCATTCGATTTTGAAAAGGAATTGCCATCATCATTATTGTCGCCCTGACCATCACCGGATTTATGTTTTTTTAAAATATCAGGTGCCTGTACAATTACACCACTTCTCTTGTCGACCTTTTGCAGAATTAGGGGTGCCGTAATACCTTGCTTGTCTTTTCCCAACCCTTCTCCCTTCTTCCATCCCATTTTTTCCATCATTCTTGTAGCAAAATCTTTTTTGACTGGAGCGGCTACCTCTTCACCTGTATCATTTGCTACTTCTTTGTTTTTCTTCTTGTAATCATCATTACTTGGATCTGATAGTTTGGTCCGATTAACATTTTCGTAAAATTTATCACTCGTTTTTTTTTCCTTTCCATATTCTTTATCGTCATATGAAGGTATGTCCCTTTCTGTGCGCTCCCTGGGAGTGTATTCTCCCCTCGCAGTGAAGTTCCTTCCGTTTACGTCGTAGTGGTTATATAGACTACCTCTGTTTCGTTCTTTCTCCTCATCATGTAGTAGTGGCATTCCACTATTTGTGTAATTCTTGTTGTTATGATCAGACTCGAATGGGAATTTACTTGCAGCAGTGGCACCATTTGGTTGGTCATATCCATAATAATTTTTTTTCCGATCATATTCTTTATGTCCATTTTTACTGTCCATTTTGTTTGTTTCTTCCAATTGTCGTTCCTCTTCTAGCTTTTTCTTCTGTGCAGCTAGCATGATTATTTTTTTCCTTTTTCTTTCTTTTATAATTTTGTTCAAATCGTTTGGTTTGTTCGGATCATAATCTTCATTCGCGTTTGCGATGAAGTATTTTTCGTACAGCTCGGTTTGGAAGTATTCAGTAGGAAGGGTTGTAGGTTCCCCTGCACCTGCGTTGTTTCTACCACTGCTGTGGTCTTGTAACTTTCCCTTTTTTATGTTAATTTCGATGTTTTTAATTTTTTCCACTTTTGCAGGAATTACCTGACCGTTCAGATGATTTGTGGAGGTATTTTGTTCAGGTCGATTATTACTGCGTTGAATTTTGTGTAGTCTGTCACTGATTTTTTTTAAGTCATCCTGTACTGATTTGTTTATGTTAATTATTTTTTCAATGTGTGTGTCGTCCTTCCCCCCCGTTTTCTCCCCATTGGGAGTATTTTTTCCCCCGTGTGAGGTAACCCTCTCTTCATTACGTCCTACATCAAGATCGGTGTATATGTCACTGTCACAGCTATCTTCACCTGCGCTGATATGGTTATGCTTGCGATATTTCTTGGCCTCATCTTTCCTGTCATTTTGGTCACTATCCATTTCTTTATTCACATTTTTTATGTTTGCAATTTTCTTTTGGATAATGGCTGGCGTGATGAGAAATTTATTTATTTCAATATAGTTGTTCTTTTTTGCTTCACTGGAGCTACTTTTGTCGTTATTTTTCCCAACTTGGTTGCTGTTATTTGATACTGGGGGGGGTAAATCACCATATAGGCTATCCATTTTGTTGCCGTTAAAAAAGAAAAAAAAAAAATGGATAAAAATGGGGGAAAATTACAAAAAGCCGGGCGAATTTTTGTCCCTGCCTATTGGAAGGAATATCATTTGGGAGGAAGAAGCAGGAGAACACTCGAATGGTCATTCGCCCAGGGTACGAACGGAAAGGCGGCATGGGCACGGACCCATGTTATGGGATGAAAAGCTTTTGGAACAAAACATACATATCCACAAGCATGCGCATAAGTGGCGTACGCGTAAATGAAAAAGTTGTATGTCCCTTGGAGCTGGTCATGTCATGTCCTGTGTCTTTTTTTTTTTTTCCCTCCCCCGGTGTCGACGCGAAAAATATTCCTTACGCGCTACGCCAAGCGGGGTTACTCATTCGTATGCCTCATTATGAATAATTCCCGCATGTAAATAATTATGAATTCGTATGTGAATATATATGCCTTCTTCTTACCGCCATCATTTTGCATTCTCCTGGCACTCCCAAATAGCACAGCTCCAACGCAGTTAGCATCCTTCTCGCGAACATTTATTCGTGTGCACGAATAAACACGAGGAGGAGAAGGGCATATTGGCCAAGGCGGCGCAGCCATGGAATGGAGAATGGCGCAGAGGAAAATCGCTCTTAAAATGTGTTCCTCATAACAATTAGCACATATATATTTTTTTTAAATTAGAAAAGTGTTTCATGCAATGAGTACATGTTGGAAAAAAATAAAATAAAAAATAAAATAAAGCAAAATGAAGCAAAATGAAGCAAAATAACAACCTGTTATGATGCTGGTACACAGCGTGGAAATTTTGCTGTGGAAGGGACGCACTACCTTTACGCTTGCGAAGACATATTAAGCGCTCTCCAAATATATATACCTGTGCTGTGAACGTGAGAAATATTTCCAGCTTGGAGCGAATTGTGCGAAAAATGGTTCGCTTTAAACAGCGGCGTGAGTGATGTGACATGACGTGTTAACACGAAAAGGGAAAGGGGGGGGAGAGTAACATATGGGAAGGGGAGTCATATACAGGCGAGAAGCAAACCATGTGCTGGTAAACCATATAACAGGAATAATACATCTGAAGCGAAACGCGCGCTGTGCTTTGCCCCTAAGCTGCCCTCCCATAACGCAGTCGTGAAGGGCTCCACGAGTGCCGCATTCCCTAAAGGGGGGAGAGGGGAACAAATGGGAGACGCCACCAAGTGGCGAAACGCAAAACAAAAATCGAAATTAGAAAAACGCAAAAACAAAACAGCTATGTACATACAAATGTACCTTTTGGTGAATATCAAATGAGAACTTTAAAAAAAAAAAAAAGTTACAAAGCAGTGAAATGGAAAAATAAAGGATACAAACTGGGAGGGTTAGTCCAGGTAGGGCCAGCCTACCATGTAGGTGACACAAATATAGTGCGTAAAATTAAGAAATCTCTAAATTGGGGGAGCTCCTCCTGTTAATGGCGTTACGCTAATGGTTGTGACTCTCCATATCTTCGGTGTGCACATTAGCTAGGGGTCTATCGCTATGTACATTATACGGCTGGTGCACCGCACATTATTTTTTTTCCGTTTTGAAGGGGACCCGGTCATTTGAGTTCACAATCCTAATGTTACTGAACCGAGGGCCCCTTTTCATTCTGTTGTATGAGTATCTATTCGTACGATTTGTCGCGTGATTTGTCGCGTAATTTGTCTTGTGCATGCTGTACAGGGACCCACGATGGATGTCATTTGTGGCTTCACCGGGGTAGGCACTTTTCCTTTCGTCAAATGGGCTATACATGATCGTCCTGGGGTTGTCGTGGCTTGCAAATTGTTGATTATATTGGGGGGGCAAAAACGGAGGGGGGTACGTCCGGTGGGGGTGTGCATTCTGCTCGCGAGTCGCGTTTGGGTGCGTAGCGTTGTAGTGTATAGCGTCGCCATTTGTAACGTTGTAGTGTATAGAGTCGCCATTTGTAACGTTGGAGTGTGTGGTGTAGCCACTTTGCATCTCCGAAATGGAGGCTTCGTGGGGCGTGCCACTTCCGTGGTTCTGGGCACCCTCATGGTTGTAGGAGCTGCCCATACCGCTGGCACCACCGTAAGACGCATTTCCATTCATGATGGGCGCTCCAACATAGGCACCACTTTTTCCCCAACGCGTATGCATACCAGCCGAGCCATTACCATGCACATTGGTCATTTTGTTAGCTCGGACAGAATTTACGTAACTCAAGTTTTTAAACCTATAACTTGAAGAGCGGCGAGATGATACATTGGCATAGTTGCGCGCACCTCTGCGTCTGGGAGGACCGTGCGTTTTCATATACTCTCGATGGTTGTTATTTTTATGAGGGATATCGTTATCGTAGGGGGTACCATTTGGAGAAGATACATTTCTGTGCCAAGTTTTGTTTGCATTTTTTCCTGCCTGTGTGCTGGTTGACGATGAAATGCTACGTAGCCAATCGGAAATGGTATGCTCATTATGTTTGCTACAGTTCAATGCATTCTTATTAGTATCATCCCCCCCTTCTTCCTGGTTTTGGTTTCTACTCTCAGCTAACTGCGAGTCGGCAATGTTATACAAATCTTTGTAGTTAATAAAAACGAAAGGTATGGCTGGGTTTTTAAATACTTTGAACAATTCCGAGCATATGTTTACCCCCGCGTTGATGTACAATGCATGTTTTTGGTCGACATATATATCTATATTGGGCGTTAATTCGTTTTTCACATTTGGGAAGAGCACTCTTGCGTAGTAGAAAACCTCCGTCTCGTTGGAGCTGACATTAATGATGCACCCGATTATCTTTCGATTCTGAAGGCACAAAACAGACGCAACACTTAAGTAGAATTCACACTTAAATGCATGCACAGTCAATACATCATCTTGTAATTTTATTAATTTCCCTATTTTTTCTATTGGTATATCCTCTTTCACACTTTCGGGGGCTCCCATTAATCTTATTCTACTTTGCTTGCTGAATTGGTTTGTTTCTTCCGGGAAGACACGCTCTGCTGATTTGTCCATCATCGTGTTTGATGCTATATTTTCGCTAGGGGTCTCTCCGCTAGGCTCCCCGTTGGTCTCCCCGTTGGTCTCCCCCTTTTTTGCGCTGTTCACCATTCCATCTTCTGAGTCGTCACTCATCATCTCCTGGATGATTTCTTTCGTGATGTCCCCGTACCCCTGGGAGCCCTTTCCCTCCTCACTGTGCACATTTGCGTTGTGCGCATCTGCGTTTTGCCCCTTCTGCTTATCGCATTCTCCAGGGTTCCCCGAAAAGCGCACAAATGGATCGCAAACGGGTTGTTCACCGTCATCCACACTACTGTCATCATAAAAATGGCGAAATTGCTCAACATATTCATCCCTGTCGAAGGGCTCATCCTCGGAAGAGTCGACACTCGATTCGTTTCCCTCACCCTGATCTGCTTTTTGAAAATCCACAGAAGTGTTTTGTTTTATCAGTTCAGAGGCACCCTCTCTATTTTGGCTAGCCATGTCGAAATAGGCCATTCTGGTTGCGAGCAAGAGCTCGTCCACTTCGTTTTTCCCATCGATGATTATTTGTCCCTTATAGTGTTTGTCTAAATATCTGGCAACAGGACCTTCTCCTTCTGCTTCTCCTTCTGCTTCCTCTGTCGTTGCTTCGGCGACCCCTTCTCCCGCCGCTAATTCTTCTGTACTTTTCAAACCTCCCACATTTTCATTTTCATATAAATAAATTAGGTGATCTGGATCCACGTCCCTATACTTACCATAATTACTCTGTGCTGAAGATGCAACGGATAAATTGTCTTCATAGTCCTCCATTACTCCGTTTCTTACCTGGTCGTTGCTCATTAACAGTTCAGTCTCCTCGTCGCCATCCTCCAATAGGGTGTTCTCTTCGTCGAAGTTGTCCTCCTGGAATTGGATAGGCTTGCTAGGATTGCCTCTGTTCACACAGGGGGGATTTTTTCCTGCACACCTTCTTCCTTTTATTTGCATGATTCTTCTAGCGTCACCCATTTCGTCGTCATCACCATTAGGTAGATAATCCGTACTGTTCACGTGGGACCCCTCCTGGTATTTCCCCTGTATATCCTCCATATATTCCCCGTCTATCACCCCTCTCTTCCTCTTTCCCAAATGGCCATCGCTGTCACCAATTCTGACATACGCAAGATTAGTGTCTATCACCATGGGGTTGTCACCAACTGGAAGAATTTCACATCCCTCCTTGGAGTTACTTCCCCCCTCTATGTTTCTCTTCATGGTGTGGACGTCCTGGCTGCTACTGCCTACCATTTGGGAGTCATTTCCCTCCTCGTGCCTTTCCAGAAGATTTTCCATTGGCCTTAACACTTTTCAAATTGGAAAAGCCATACAAGAGGTGAATAAAGGAGTATAACAAAAAAAAAAAAAAAAAAAAAAACGCATTAACGTTTAACTCATTGGTTATATTATCATGTTGGGAGCGAATGCTACCACCACCCCTGGTGTGGGTTGCTCAAAGTTTGGCTTTTTTTTTGACTCTACATAAGCAGCGTGGACCTCATTGGACGATTTCAATTTTGTTCACGCAGCGTAGCAACAATGTACGGACGCTTCTATACAAGTCTTTAGTGCATAGGAATAAATAAGTTGTAAATTTTTGAGATGCGCCTTTCCAATTTTTCTTTTTTTTTTTTTCGCTCTTTTTTTTGGCAAACAAATGGAACAATTACAATTTTGTAGGCGACAAAAATGTAAAGGCGTTCAAAGTGGAATGGAAAAAAGAATAAAAAAACGAAATGTAGAAAAAAAAATAAAAAAAGGAAGAAGAAAAATGTGGCAAGGAAAAGATCAAAG
>NC_020405.1:2266420-2316921 GCF_000321355.1 Plasmodium cynomolgi strain B
AAAAAAAAAAAAATAAGCGTTCGTTTTTTCTCCCCTTTCAAGTAAGCATACATATCTGAACAAAGGCGGGAAAGATATTTTAGCATTTTCCTTTTTTTCTTTTTTCTTTTATCATTTATTTTTTTTTTTTTTCCTTTTTCCCGCCTATGTGTACTAACATATGGCAGATTATTCCTTGCTATGTCAATTCATGCCAATTTATTCCCCCGCCTATGTGAATTTATGTCAATTGATACCCGCGTGTGCCTACTCATTTTCTCTCCCTTGTCAATTCCACCATAATACCTGCTGGCTATAAACCCCCACATAAGGCGAAACCCAACGGAGGGCTGACTGCTGAATTCTTCCTGAATAACTCTCGACGGGGAAGAAGTTATTTTAAATAATGTCGCCAAGGAGAAGCGCACATTGGTAGTTCACGCGAATTTAGAGGCAAGTGTAGTGTTGAGCTGCGTAGCGAAGTTTTTGCCACCCAGTGCGTATAATAAAGAGGTGCTGTTATATATTTTTTTTCTTCTGGCATACACAGGTGGATGCGCAAAGTCAGCGTGCTTGCCTCTCCACATTTTTCCTTGCGAGAGGGAAAATAAAATAACACCTCTTGGAGGCGTGCATTTCAGTTGTGCCGCTAACCAAGTGAAAAAGCGTGTCTGTGGATTTATTTGAAGAGTCACACGCAGATAAATCGGACGTGCACAAGTAAACACGTAGGTGCTACACCCCCCAAGCCATTTGTGAAGAAAATGCTCCATAGTGCGCAATTTTAGCACCAGCAAGGAGAAAACTGCCTTTTTTTTTCTGAGACACACCACGCGGAAGAGGAAGACGGAAAGTACACACCTTACGTCACAACGTGGTACGAACGTTACGCTACCTCTTTGCATCGCCCAACGCGCCTTTCCCGCTTTCAAGATGGACTGCCAGGCCCTCGCGAAAAGTTTGGAGCAGATGAACTACCTGCACAATGTGAAGTACCTGGAAGCGAAGGACCTAACCGATTTTAACCAAAAAAGCGCATACTACATCTGTCAGCAGATTGCAGAAAAGCAGCTAAGCAATGAGGGGGGATATGTTGTGATAGGGCTCTCTGGGGGAAAAACACCCATTGATGTGTATAAAAATATGGCCCTAGTTAAGGACATAAAAATAGACACCAGCAAATTGATATTCTTCATTATTGATGAAAGGTACAAAAGCTGCGATCACAAGTTTAGTAATTACAATAATATAAAATTCTTATTTGACAACTTAAAAATAAATGAGAAGGAGCAGTTGTACATGCCAGACACTTCAAAGAACATCGTGGACTGTGTAAGGGACTACAATGAAAAGATAAAAAATATGTTGAAGAAGTATAATAAAGTAGACATTGCTATATTAGGCATGGGGAGCGATTTTCACATAGCTAGTTTATTTCCAAACATTTTTTTCAATATCTATATGAACAATTACCAGAATAGCTATATTTACAATGAGTCTTCTATCAAACTGGTAAACAATAACGACAACAATGACAACGATAATTTGAAGCTACTGAAGGAGTATGTGTACTTTACAACAACCAACAATTTCGATGTGAGGAAAAGAATTACCGTCTCGTTAGATTTACTGGGAAATGCATCCAGCAAGATATTTTTACTAAATTCTAGGGAGAAGTTGGACCTATGGAAAAATATGTTGCTAAAATCTTATGTAGATGTGAATTATTGTCTCTACCCCGCTGTATACCTAATCGATAGTATGAACACCACGGTGGTGACTTGTGGATATACAAACTATCCACAGATATTGGAAGATATTTATGTGTCCAGTAATTCTTTGTCGGTGCATTCGCCTAGCCCAAATAAGAGGGAATTCCTAACGTTTATAATTTTTGGATGCTCAGGAGATTTAGCGAAAAAGAAAATTTACCCTGCGATTTTTAAACTGTTCTGTAATAAGCGCTTACCAAAGGATTTGTTAATTGTCGGATTTGCAAGAACAGCACAAAGTTTTGATACCTTCTTCGATAAAATTGTTGGATACTTGAAGAGGTGCCTGCACAGTTATGAGGATTTGTCTCTTAGCCAGAAGAAGGACTTGCTAAATTGCTTCAAAAATAAGTGCAGGTACTACATCGGGGACTACTCTAGCTCGGAAAGCTTTGAGAAGTTTAACAAGTACTTGACACAGCTGGAGAGGGAGAACATAGTCAACATAGTCGGCACCTCAACCACCATATGTGGGGAGTCCTTGGGGAACGAATCCCTTGTGAACGACGCGGATAGCATGGAACTCCACGCAGATGAGTCCATTCGCGCGAAAGGGACCGATACCGCTACCCCTGGGAAGGCCCACGGAGGAGCAAATGGACTAGCCATACCCATGCAGAGCAAACCCTCAAACAAGGATGACACATCGGACGAAGGGCACTCCAGCACGAAGTACCCATTCGCCATAAACAGAATACTCTACCTGGCATTGCCCCCACATATATTCGTAAGTACCTTAAAGAATTACAAAAAAAATTGCCTCAACAGAAATGGTACGGACAAAATATTATTAGAAAAGCCATTTGGAAAGGACTTGCAATCATTTAAAGTGTTGTCAAAACAAATTCTGGAAAATTTTAACGAAGAGTATATATACAGAATAGATCACTACTTGGGTAAGGACATGGTGTCAGGGTTACTGAAATTAAAATTTACCAATACTTTTCTGCTCTCTCTCATGAATAGGCACTTCATCAAGTGTATAAAGGTTACCTTGAAGGAAACAAAAGGAGTGTACGGTAGGGGACAATACTTCGACCCCTATGGAATCATCCGAGATGTGATGCAGAATCATATGCTGCAGTTGTTGGCCTTAATAACGATGGAAGATCCAATCGACTTAAATGACGAATCGGTAAAAAATGAAAAAATAAAAATATTGAAATGCATTCCATCCATCAAATTAGATGAAACAATAATTGGACAGTATGTCAAATCGGAGAACTACCAAGAGGAGAAAAACTTATCTTCCCCTCATGCTGATGATAACCCTATTGATGAGTCCAAGCGGAACCATAGCTACCATGACGATCCTCACATAGACTCCAACTCAATTACACCAACCTTCTGTACTTGCATTTTATACATCAATTCAATAAATTGGTATGGAGTACCCATCATATTCAAAGCAGGAAAAGGACTAAATAAAGACATTTGCGAAATCCGCATACAATTTCATAACATCATGGGATCCTCCGATGAAAGCATGTACAACAACGAATTTGTGATTATCCTCCAGCCCGTTGAAGTTATCTACTTAAAAATGATGATAAAAAAAACTGGCAGTGAAGAAATGGAAGAAGTTCAACTAAATTTAACTCTTAATGATAAAAATAAAAAAAATTATGTTCCAGAAGCGTACGAAACATTGTTGCTGGAATGCTTTAAAGGGTTTAAGAAAAAATTTATTTCTGATGAGGAGCTATATGAATCGTGGAGAATTTTCACTCCTCTTCTGAATGAACTGCGAGAAAAGAAAGTGCAGCCTTTGAAATACCCCTTCGGCTCCTCGGGGCCCAAGGAGGTGTACGACCTGGTCAAGAAGTACTACAACTATGGCAAGAACTACGCCAATACACCTACCTTCGTCCGCAAGTCCTCCTTTTACGAGGACGACTTGTTGGACATAAACTGAGTCTCGACTTGGCGGTGTAGCGTTGCAGGGGGGGAGGGGCCGCTTTTCTACCGAGCTGCCTTCCCGGTCCACCCCAAATGCGTTGACGCGGATGTTCGTTTGTGTGGGCGTTTTGCCCCGTGTATGCTGCTGCCCCCTTCAAGCAAAGCACCAACACGTAACCTCGCGTGCAGCGGAAGCAATATGCCTCCCCACCCCCGTGTTCCTTCCCCAAGGGGCTACATAATTAACCAACTTATTTGCTCTAACTTTACCCAACATAGTTAACATTTTTTGCAACCCACTTATAATACCTCAATTTTGTGCCCCCGTTCTGCCTCGCCATCTATACGATTGCAATCCGCGTAAGGCTCATAACTTGGGCGTGAAATTTTTTCCCTTCTTTTAAACAAAGCGGTGAATTTTTAAAAGGCCTCCTTACCCATTTCAAAAATGTGGAATGGGGAATGTAAAAGGGGGGCAGACGTGTGCCAAAAATATTGCGACGCCGCTTCGGGCCACTTAAACCACGCTGGGATGGCATTGAATAGGAAAAAAGAATTTACATTTCCGAAATTCACGTTTTTACTTTGTTCCCCTTTGCGTCATTCTGCTGTACAGTAATATTTTCCCATGTGGGTACCCTTTCCCGCGTTACGAGAACACCTTACCGTACGCCTGCACGACCCCTCTGGCCTTTACCATTTTCACGTTCATCCTTTTACAAGCTAAGGTACAATTTTATTTACTAAAAGACCTTTGGTTTCTTTTTAAATGGGAAAAAAAGGAGCAGTTCTCCTTTTGGGAAATAAATTTTTAAGAAATGTGCATAAAGGTACGCGCCGCGTATACACGTGTATGTGCACACGATGTACAGTACAGGGCGCGAAATTCATAGCACTTTTAGGTACGTGGAAATATATGTCACTGCTTTGTTCATCCTTCTCCTTTCAGCTGCATGGTAAGAAGTGCGACATTCCGGTGGGGCATTCACGGAAGCATACCCACGCATGTGCATACGTATAAGCATACGAAAACGCGTGTGCATGCAAAACGGCTCTTCCACGCGGGCATGTATGCCTACACAAACACACGCAGAGGCATGTGCGCACACATATTCGTCGTATGTGCAACACGCAAATGTGCACATTCTTACATGCAAGAAATGCACGAGCATGAACGCATATGTATTTTCTTTTTCTTCTGTTTATTTTTCTTCTGTTTCGTTTACTTCGTTTACTTTTACTTCTTTTACTTTTTCTTCTTTTACTTTTTCTTCTTCTTTTTTCCTTTTTTGAACTATGCTACCGGTTCCTGCACCTCCACTATTGGGTCCTGAATTTTGGCATCTTCGTCATGCCTACCATCCTTCTCCATGTTGCACTTGGCGTCCTTGCACTCGTGAACTTTATCTGCATCATTTTTGCTATCACCATCTTCCTCGTCTTCCTCCTCCTCATCAACTTCATCATCATCATCCTCATCACTCGTGTCATCGCCATACGAACTGGAGTCGTCGTCGTTCATGCCATTCATATTAGGCATGTTCTTAAACTGATCCATTCCTCCTAGTCCTGAAAAGTTGGCCATATCATCACCCATATTTCCTAGCTTACTAAAATCCAGATCACCCATTCCTGGCATACCGCCCATTCCTGGCATACCTCCCATTCCTGGCATACCACCCATTCCGGGCATGTTTCCAAATTGACTCATATCTGGCATACCTCCCATACCTCCAAAGCTATTCATTGCCATGTCATCATATTCTGTTGTTTTATTTTCCTCATCAGTATCAACCCAGGAATTCCAGTCACACTTTACCCAATGCTTCTTACCATCATTATTTATGGTCTTCCATCTTTCCTTTTCCTTTTTTATAATTTTAAACTTTATATTTCTCTTAGTGCTGTATTTGGACTCTTCTACATTTATTGGTTTTAAAAAGTTTAGTGTAAATTCGTATTCATTTTTGTCTTTTTTTCCGTAAAAATATAACTTGTCTTCTTTCAAGTCAATTTTGGTATCCTCCGCATCCTGGAGTTCTATGGTTAGGTACAGGCAGTCCTTTTTCTGGGCCCACAAAACGATTGGAAAGAGTCTACGCGGGGGAGGGGTAACGTTCATGTGTGCGCACTTAAATATAAATATATTTACATGTATATGTTGCCACGGGCGCTTCTGCTCGGGGGGAGGCAAACGCATAGGCTTTTCCGTGCATGCACTCAATTGTTTTATTTCAAATTTGTGTAATTTTTGCTGGGGAAATGGTCATGTAGTGTGGACTTTAATTATATGCAGGTGTGAACATCCGAGAGAAGCAACGTAAAAAAAAAAAAGAAAAAGGCAACAACGTAATTAGAAAAAACCATGTGCAATCATGTTACAGGGGTGATCACATTGGGTAAATTGTAACCCCATTTGGATGTGTGCATGGCGGATCATGCCAAGGTGGGCTTCCGAAGGCACTCACTACAAAGAGTGCACATATACGTTTGCATTACACGTGCAGGTACAACATTTAACAGTGTGCTTCACATATTATACATATTTACAGTACGCATAGCTTTGTGACACACGGGCTTCCAAAGCGGGGGCACGCAAAAATTATGAAGTTTCCATTTTAAAACCACAGTGGTGAAACACAAATAAAAAAAAAAAAATTCACACCGTGATTCAATGTGGGCGACTATAATATGTAGAAATGAAAGAATGGCAGTATATATGCACATTTTGCAAGCCCAAATAGAAAGAATTAAAAAATAAAAAAAAATTTATATATCAATGCAAAAACGTCAAGGAGGAGAAACACACGCATGGGGCACAACGTGGTTCACTCTCACTCTCCACGCTGCAACAGAACGATGCTCTGTTTTTCCCTTATGTTCATATTTCTCTTAAAACTTACGGCATATTTGGAAAATGCTTGTTGAAAATAAGTAAAATATGGGGGAGGGGTGAAAAACTTGGTGAAAGTTTTTGTGGAAGTGGAATATGCTATACAATATATGTGCTACGTAAATGTGGGTGAATTTGCTATTTTTCCTCAAAGTTTATGAAAAATTTATAAACATGTTTTATTTATAAATATAATCCCTATTTGGAGAGATATAAAAAAAATGATTGTAAAAAAAAAAGCGTTACGCAGGAAAAAGTATATTGTACTATTTTTCTTTATAAACATGTACAGCACTGTTATTTTATTTATGTATGCATAAATAAATACATAAATTGTTTCAAAATGAACATTTTATTAAATTTAAAAATTGTGCTTAAAAGGTGAACTTAATTTGCGTTTAAAAAATGAATTTAAAATCGATTTCTTCCACTCGTTAAAACTGTTCATATTTACATTTGTTTCATTTGAAATATATGTTTTTTTTTTTTCACCGCAGGAAAAAAAGTCAATATTTTTATTTGCATAATGGATAAATAAAAGGGGGTGGTTCTTCTTTCGCAGTCATGCATACAATACATATATACATGCATACGTACATTATTTTAAGTATATAATAATACAATGCGTGGTGCATGGCGAACTTTGCGTTAATTGAAACCCCAGATGTTATTTACATACGTAACATATAACGCTGTTTGTCGTGTTGGGCTTGCTGCTTATGTAACCGTAACGGGTACCACCATGTCGTAGCCATTTCGAATGACGCGCTGCGATGTGAGCACGGCGTATGATGCATTATATATACGGAATATAAATATGTATATATATATATACATATATGTACATAATATATATGTTAATTTTTCGGGCATGACGAAAAAACGAAACGTTTTGCTTGGAGCGGGGAGGGGGCCTTTTTTTTTTACGTGCTCATAATCTTATACTTGCAATGACTGCCCCGCCCCATAGGTCACCTGCACGAATGAGAATCGCCCCATGCGTCAGGTCAGAGGTGTAGCAGTTTTCAGTATGCCTAATTGTTTGCGCACATTCCTACATTTTTGTGCATAAGCTTATTCCGTTAAAATGTACATTTATATATACAAAGTGATATATGCTGCCTGTGCCGTACACGTATGCAGCGCCCCGCGAGTGTCGCAAAATGGAGTACCAGCAAAAAGCGCAACTTTCCAAAAAAAATAACCGTTGCGACGATTACGCCTGGAACGAATTCTTAAAGGGGTATATCTACGTGGCCTGATAGAGCAAAGGAAGTATCGCAAATTGTTTTTAGTGTACACGCAACAAATAATGATAAATGGAAAAAAATGTTGTAGAAAAGTTGGTCGAAGGGGATGAAAAAAAAAAAACACCTATATTGTGTTAAAATGCTCCATGGTTGAAATGGCATAAAAAATAAATTTTCTTGAAAATTGTGTGTTGGTGAAAAAAACGCGATTAGGGCCATGAAAGGGATGTATTTAATGTATGTGAAGCATATAAATGTTGTGACACCTTGTGGAAACTGGCTTTTTTTTTTTTTCCGTGAAAACTCTTCCCTTTTCCTCATAATGGGGGATAAACACTTGATGCATATTTTTAAATATTCCACAGTTTGGCTAAAATGAAAAATTGTGCATTGTACAATTGGTTTGTTATGTAAATTTTGCCTTTTTTTTACGTGACAAATGGCCCACCTTTGCACATTTGTACAAGGCATACCGCACACGCATAATAATTACTTAGTCGGTTTATGAGTAGACGCCTGTTCGCGCGTTGCAAGCTATTTTTATATGTAGATAATTTTGAAGATAACCTGCTTGAATGTTTGAATGTTCTCATTTTTCATGTACCCCGTACGAGATGGCAAAATAGCGCTGACAGTTTAAGACGTAAAGAAGGAGGACGGTTCGAAGGGAAAATATTATCCACTCGAAATTATAAGAAAAGTCCTACGACGAACTTTCCACATGTTAATCATACGAGGGATATCATCTGTACGTTTTACACATAAAATGGAGGAAGAAGTTCGTATATTGGGTTTTCCCAAAGTCAATTCAAAATTGGGGGAAGAACATCACAAAATTTGTGATATGTTTGTAGTTTTTTTTTTTTTGCTAGTCATTTCGTGGCTGTTAAAGTATCCCGTCAGTTTACTTCCCCATTGACATAAAAATTTATATACACGGAAAAAGCTGTTCTCCTTACGTTGTTTGCCATACGATTTATGGAAATTTTTTCCTCTAAAGGGGAAAAGAAAAGGGAAAAAGTTACTATACATTTTTTGAATTTCGAATGGAGGAACGTTTTTTCCCCACCTCCATTACCTTTGTGTTGTATACCCCCTAAGGGGAAGAACGTAAAAGCGAGACAAGCTGACATTTTCAGTTCCACCACCACCAAATTCTTCACATTTGGACATTTTAAGCAAAAGGCGTTGCCAAACGGACTGGTTTAATAAAATAATCCTTCTTGTGCAAAAGTTAACTGTGTAAACCACTCAGAAAATTGTGAGCGTCGCTAATTTTTTTTTTTGTGAATAGGTACCAGGTGCGCTACTTGTTAAGGGCGCTAATTGGAGTGTACCCAAATTGAAGGCTGTACGATAAGCATGGGGAAAAGCTAACCCCGCTTAATTTTTTTGCATCACTCGTTTGTGAACCATTCTCACGTATACTGCGTTTTTCAAAGCATTTTTCAGCGTGTGCCCATGTGTAGTGAGGAGGTGTACTTTTTTGTGCTCCCCAAATGTTCGTCCAAGCGAAGTCTAAAGGTATGCATGTAAAAGTACAAAAAAAGTGAGCAATCTCTACAACGTTTTATTTTTTGCCTTCCTCTGGGGGTTAACTCATTTTTCTTTAAAGTGGCAACTTCTTTCTGCTCCATGTTACGTGCATTACTTGGTGAAACGAAAATGTGGTGCAAAATAAATTGAATTTATTTTTTTTTTCCGAACTTGCATGTGTTTTTTCTGTTATTTTGTTGTTTTGTTGTTTTGTTATTTTGTTGTTTTGTTATTTTGCTGTTTTGCTATTTTGCTGTTTTGCTATTTTGTTTATTTATTTATTTTTTTCCTTTGAGCCACTTATTTCTAAAATTGCAATGCATATGGCTTTTCCGAGCTTCGAGCATGTCGAGATAACACAAAATGTTGACACATAAGAGGCACCAAATTCACACGAACGTATCTAATCGTAGAAACGTTTTTACCACTTGTGAGGAAGTCCGAAGAGGTCTGCATCGGAAAAGGGAAATACAAACGTGGCAACATAAGATATGTGGCAGTAAGGGCTTCCAACGTTTCAGATAGATCGAATCATTTGTGAACGCACGTAACATACTTCTCATCGAGGGAGACATATTAATGTTGAGGGGGGGAGGTCTTACGAGCAAGGTGCTAAAAATAGGAAAACTCTGGCTGGCTGATAAAGAAAGTGCTTTTTTTACCACAAAAAAAAAAAAAGGAACAAAAAATGCCTTATCCAAATGCATCGAAATTAACAAGGCAATTTTGAAAAATGAAAATATTCTCGAAATAGTAAAAATAATAAAGAAGAATGAAAAAAATGCCAATATAATTAATTACGTAACATTTGTTCACAAGTTAATGCAAATAATTTGGAGTAGGAAGGATGACCCCACTTACTTAAAAGGTGTAACATATATCCATGACGAAATAGAGGAAAAAATTAACATCATTTTTCAGTATTTTATTGACCACAAGAAAAGTGTTAAGGTTAATAACTATAACAAAAGGCTCTTTTCTTCCTTCATATGGTCACTTAGTAAGTATGCCAGTCTGTTCAAAGGTGGTGACACCTGGCACCTCTTTGCGAGTACGGTGCCGCACAGTGATTTGGCACATCCGTGTAATGGTGAAGTGGAGTGGCTGAAAAGGGTCCTTGTCTTAAATGGGCAGGGGGAGCATGCCACTGGTGAGCACAGTGTGTACCTGTCGGGGGGTGATGATGGCGACGGTATGATCAGAAATGTTCCTCTGCAAACAGCTACTCGTCAAGAGGAACAAAATGCACATGATGGAAAAAATCGCACCCGCGAAGCAGTCAGGGGAAGCCCCCCCCTGTGTAATAAGTTCAGCCTGTTATGCTATTATGCAGACGCGTATTTACCATCTTTAAATCCCTCTCGATATGTCCTTGTGCTTTGGTCATTAAGCAAGCTGAATAAACATTTCAAAGAATTACACGAGCGATACTACGAGAGGAGCGAGAGTCTCTTGCCTCTGCTAAAGAATAGGGAACTGATAATGCTGCTATATAGCTACTCCTATGTAAATTATTCAAACTTACATTTTTACGTAAAAGTGAAAGACTTTATTATGAGCAGAAATGCACATAAGCAAATAGTCCGTGCAGGGGAGTTCGAATCGTTGATCAACATGCTTCTGTCATTTTCGAGGCAAAATGTATTTCCCCAAGACTTACTCGAAAGCACAGTAGATCAGATTTTACACTCGAAGGGTTTTTTAAAATCGATAAAAAGTAAGGATCTTATAACCCTCCTCTTTTGTCTATGCAAATGCCCGTTTTTATACACACCTGTGGAAAATCACTTAGAGGCGCTAAAAAGAAGAGAGACAAATATATGGGCAAGAAAAAATATCTTTTTGTATGAATTGCTAAAAAAGGAAATTATGAATAGGTGCACAAAAGGGAGGAACCCAATTGGGGATACATTTCAGACGGAGGAAAAAAATACACACAAAGAGGTACCAGTCTACATGATCACCTACTCCTTGGAAAACTTAATTCTAATCATATGGTCGTTAAGTCTTAAGTATATATACTCAGCAAAATTGTTCCTTTGGTGCTTTACTAAGTTATCTGATTATTTAAAAAATCAAAACTACGTGAACAGTTCATATCCCATGTTAACGAACTTTTACTTATCCATTTTGTCCCTCTTGCTAGAAGATGAGACGGTCATTAATTTGTATTTTAACAGAGCAGAATTAAATGCCCTGCGTGTTTTGTACAACTATGTCGGTATCTTTGAAAGGCATTTGGGGATATTCAAAAAGGCGATAAACATGAATGGAAGGAAACATGACGTGGAAGTGTCTGGCATGCATAAGGTTATATACAATTTGGTCTGCGACCTTTTTAAGGGATCAGAAAATGTAGCTGTGTTGTTGGAACATAAAAACGGGGTGGATTTGTCTGTGGATATTTTGCTCCTTCAAAAGGGGAACACTACAAGTCAGGAGAACGAACACCGTGGGGTGGCTCCACGTGGTGAATTTTTATTTGAAGAGGCGTTAACCCATGGCCGGAAGGGGAATGAACAGTCTTATCACAGCAACAACGAAGGTGCGGCGAAATGTGCAGGGTGTGCAACGGGGAAGAGCAATGTGGTTATTGGTTCCCCGTTCCCAATACCCTCCAAAAGTGCATCACTAGGGGTGAATCAAAAGCGTAACTGTCACAGCAGCGCCGAAACTGATAACACAAAAAGTGGCACTTACATTGAAGAGGCTCCCAACGTGAGTGCATCTTTTCAGAAGGCAGATATCCCCAGTGATGAGGTAAGAAGTAGTTTGCTCACCTTCATCGAAAGAATAAAAAATGCGAATGACAAAATGGACGCCAAGGAATTGAAAAAAATATTCAAAGATGTGCTAACCTTCTTTGGGAAACACTCTACCCATATTAACGATCAGATCATTGTTAGTTTTTTTTATAAATTTTCTGCCCTTTTTCCGCAATTGTGTGAGTTAAGGGACCGTGGCAGGTTGGTCAATGGTGGTGGCGAAGACTTTTTAAGAATTTTTTCCTACTTCCATGTATACACCACTAACACGTTTTTTCAAAATGTGAACACAAAAAAGGCGCAGCATCTCCTTGACGTGTGCTGGGTCTACTTCCGATACATGAAATATTTTTGTACTTTATCGAAGGAAGGAAACCCAGATGGGCCTAGAGACAGAGAAAAAATAACAGGAATGGTAACTAAAAAAAGGCTATCGGGAGAAATAAAAAAAATTGTAAACATATTCGACCAGGTTGTAATAAACAAAATGATAAGTGAACAAATGATAGCAAAAATGTCGTCCAAAAATATGGCTCACCTTATTTCCATTTTTTTGCACATTAACAATTCGAGTATGATAGAATATTTAAAAAAATAATTTTCACAATGTTCATTTTTCCGTGAAAGATATTCTTCTAATTTTGAGTGCTTTAGCCAAGTCTGATTTTGAATGGAAAATTGAAAGAAGCTATTTTTGCAACAAATTTATTGAGCATATAGACACCTGTGGGGTGCGGGACTTGGTGGAATTTACCTATTTGTGCGCGGAGTTGAAATGGAGCAGTGAGCTTATTAGTACGCATATTATTGATAAAGTTAACTCGTATGGTCCTCTCCAACAGTTTGCAAAGCAGGCCTATGTGGATCGAAGAAGCGACTGCTGTGGGGGGGTACCAGACGTTTCTTCCACCCCTTCTGGTCAGACAAAATTCATTGAGACCTTCGAAGAGGATGAACTAGCCCTTTTCGTGAGGAACTGTTACCGAATGCACTGCTTTGATCGACATTTTTTTGACACACTGTGCGACGCGGCTCTGAGGAGGCGCAGTACGCTGAGTGCGAAAAGTCTGTGCATTGTGCTGCCCTGTTTTGCGCGCGTTTATTGCTTGCACGGGGTGGGCGCGTATTTCCCCAGTGGAAGGAGCGGGGGAAGAGAGCCTCTCACACGGAGTGGCCAAACTGGAAAGATGGATCACGCTGACCACTCTGACCACGCTGTTCAGTTGGCCCATACCAGTGACCATCTCGATGCAGACATATCCTTCTGCAGGTACGACGTTCCCGCGTCGCTAAAGAAGCTCGCAAGTTACGCGGAGACGAAAATACTCTCCAGCAGGAACCCCGATTTGTTCAACCTGGCATATTTTATGGAGGCATATACGCTTCTCAAAGTTGAAAACAAAAGGGTGTATGCTTTATGCGCGAAGGAGGTAGAAAGGAAGGTAGGAATTAACATACGAGTTGGAGCCACAAACGGAGGAGAGAAGAAAAGACATTGTTGGGGAGATACAGATAAGGAAGTAAAACTGCTGGGGAAAATTTTATGGTGCATGTCGTACTACCATAAAACGGAATTTACCTTGGCAGGGAAAATTACCAACTTTTTGCTAACGAAGAGGATATACCAAAATGTATCCCCTGAAAATTTTATTTCCATTTTTTTGTACTACATAAAATCGAGAGTATACAACAGAAGGTTGTTCCATAAAATGGGGCAAGCTGTCACAAGGAGCATAACTCTGCGCGATTATTTTATTGGCGGGGGGGGGAAACGAGGGGGAGGCTTCAAATTGAGCGTCATCACCGAACTGTTTGGAACCATGGCATGGGCTTACGCATTTACCTGTTGCTATGCACACCAGGCGGAAGATAGTACCAATAGGGGAGAAAAAAAAGAGGGAAAAAATAAAAGACAAAAAAGTGAAATAAAAAATGATCAACTATTTTTAAACAAAATATACACCTTCTTGCTAAACGAGATTAAAATTCTCCATAAATATAAAGGAGTTTCGTTTTTACTCTTAGCAAGATATTTATGGGGCGTTGCAATTGTAAATTTAGTAAATGAAGAAGTAGCACATTTTATTAACACGTACAATTGGAATGCTGTAAATATAAGGGAACAAAATTATATGCACTTACACATGATTGTTACCTTTTGGTTAAGATTAAAATATTCCCATTATGGTTTTCACCTTTGTGAGGACTTCCTCACCTTAAAGGATCATATTATGAGCCTACTTAGGAAAAAGCAAAAAAAATTAAAAAATGGTCACCATACTGCTAGCGAGAATATATCAGACTTCCACCAGCAGGTGTGCCAAATATTAGACAAATTTGGAGTGAAATACGAAAATGAGTACATGGCGCAGGAACTTTTGTCTATCGACTTGGCCATAAGGGATGACACGACGGGGGAAAAGATTGCCGTTGAGGTTGACGGCCCATCACACCATTTGGTACTTCTGGACGAGACCGACACGAGGGCTAAGAAGTAAGGAAGCATATTGGGGTTAACAAAATGATGCCATTCGTGGGGCAGCCAACTGCTAGAAGTGCTTGAGCCATGTTCCGAAGTGATCAACCCTTCGCATAATTAGCCTCGCTTCTTCGCCAAGTGTGCCCCTCCCCCAATGGGGCCCCCAATTATATCAGTCTACTCGCCTTTACCCTGGCCCCGCACATCGCTACTATTTTTCTTTTCACGTTTACCTCCTCCGCAGGATGTATGCCCCATGTGGAACAACCCATTTTAAAAAGTGGCTGTTGAGGGAAATGGGCTGGACGGTCATCAACATCGAAGTGCATGCGTGGAATAAACTCAGGAAAGAAGAGAAGGACGCCTACGTGGTGGGCAAACTGACAAATTGTAGTGAGAACCTTAAGAACCACTTTGCGAAGTGGGCCTCACCGAATTGATTCGTGTGATGTGCCCCTTTGAGTATGCCAAAAGGGAGAAAAAAGGCACTTATTTCTTTTCCCTCCGTACGCATACTTGTGTGGACACCCCATTTGTGTGCCCTTTTAACTCCAGCCCGATTTGCAGTGATGTGTTGTTCTGCCAGGGTGACAGTTTTTATCTGCTTAATTTTAGACAAAAGGAAATCGTAACGATTTTGCTTCACTGGGGAGGCGTTCTGCGAGGAGAAGCGCATGTATTCGTTTTTTTTGTTGTTTTTTTTTTTATCCATTTTGTGTGTTTATTTTGACCCTCCCTGAGCATGGCAGAATCGTGGGGGTGAGGACTGTATGTACATTCAAACGGAGAACTAAATGAGAAAAGAAAAAAAAAAAAAAACAGGGAGCCAATTCCCGTTACACACCCGCGTAGGGGCATTTATACACATGTGTACGTTGTATATGTTACGACAATGTCCCTGTGGATGACCTAACTTACTCCAGGAACTCCCTTCGAGTGGATTTGTTTGCATCATACAGTTGGTGTTTTTTTTCTCCTACGTATTTATAAATATACACTACTGCATGGGCAAAGCGTATTTCTTCTTAATTATGTTTGCTTATTTTTTTTTTAATTTTTTTTTTTTGTTTGTTTTCCTTTCCGATTTTTCACTTTTGTAAAGTTTAACGCACGCTTTGGTGGAGTTGCGGAAATATCTGTCAACAAATGTTTCCTACTTGAGATTTATTTGTTTTCTGTCCACAACATACGATTTTTAAATTTTGTTCTTAACTCATTCTTGTTCGTTTTAGTTAGATTTTGTGACGCTTGTCGTTTTTTTTTTTTTTTTTTGTGTGTCCAATTTTGCCTGCAATTGTGTGGGACGGGACCCGACTCGACTGTACGCTAGTTGTATGCAAAGGTGGCCATATACGTGCAGACGCGGTGGAGAAGCGGCTCATTCGCAGGCAAAGAGGAGTGTAACAGGTAAAGCTGAGAGACAGCACACGAACGGCGGAGTAATCGCATACCAACAGCGGAGCACTAGTAGGGCTCTACTCGCAAGCCACCCGGGAAAAAACAATGAGCGCAACGTTGAAGGCAATTATCATCCTGCTGGTTGCGCTGGCGACGAATTATGCGAGCTGCAAATCGAATCTAAGGAACCAGCTGGCGAGCTCGCACGGATCGACCCAAGACAGCAGTAGCTTTTTCCAAATAAAACTCCCCGAAATTAGTATCCCGCCGATTTCCAGTAACCTTGGAAATTATAAAGACTATGATGGAGGAAGAAATGGAGTCGGATGGGACAATGGCAAAGTGGAGTTATCGTCCTATTCTTTCGTTCCGTCGTTATTAAATGCGGTTTATTTATTTTCTGCCCTATGTTTCATCCTCTGTTTGACTGGGTTGAATAACCACAAGACTTCGAAAAGGGGGAACGTACTAGGGTTTATAGGAATAGTAGCAGCAATAGTGGTGACCTTTAGCCAAGTAGGGTTTGGATTCAGATATGAATTATTTTTCATCATAGTAATACCAGCCATAAGTATAGGATTATTTATTGCCCACCATGTGAGCATGGTGCAGATGCCCCAGTTGGTTGCACTATTTCATAGCTTTGTCGGATTAGCTGCATTATTTGTTGGTTTTTCTAAATACCATTCGGAATATTTTGAGAATTACGAAATGAGCACAATACATTTGGTTGAACTTTATTTAGGAACCTTTATCGGTGCAATAACTTTTATCGGGTCGTTAGTAGCAGCAGGGAAATTAAGTGGTACTCTAGACAGTAAATCCTTAAATTTGAAAATAAAAAAAATAATAAATATGGTTTGTATTATAATTATCATCATAGTTGGATATTATTTTGTTCAGCTTAAATCGATTTATTTGAAAACGTTTTGCCTTTATGTTTCTTTCCTGGTGGATTCATTTCTCGGGTTCCATTTAGTTGCATCAATCGGTGCTGCAGATATGCCTGTGGTCATTAGTGCATTAAATTCTTACTCTGGATTCGCTACAGCCATTAGTGGATTTCTACTTCATAACAACTTGTTAATCATATCAGGATCACTTATTGGTTCTTCAGGGGCTATTTTATCCTACATTATGTGCATAGGAATGAACAGAGATATCTTTAATATTATCCTAGGTGGATGGGATGACTATGATGAGTTAGGTGAAGGATCGGTGGAGCAGGCTAAGATAAATAAACGAGTAAACTCTACCACACATAAGTACGTTGCAGAAAATTTAATCAACGCAAGAAATGTTGTAATCGTTCCAGGGTATGGAACAGCTGTTAGTAAATGTCAGAGAGAGCTAGCTGAAATTTGCATCATACTGAAGTCGAGAAATGTGCAGGTAAATTTTGCTATCCATCCTGTTGCAGGAAGAATGCCAGGACATTTAAACGTCCTTCTAGCTGAGGCAAATGTTCCCTACAATATTGTCAAAGAAATGAATGAAATTAACTCATCTATCGACAAGGCTGACATCGTTTTGGTAGTGGGGGCTAACGATATTGTGAATCCCTCCTCCCTAGACCCCTCCAGCAAAATTTATGGAATGCCAGTCATCGAGGTATGGAAAAGCAAGCAAGTAATTATTTTAAAAAGGAGTTTGAACACAGGGTATTCGGCGATAGACAATCCGCTCTTCTATTTTGCCAACAGTTATATGCTTTTCGGAGATGCGAAACATTCGACCAATCAAATTTTAACCGTTTTGAGCGACTACACTAGTCATAAATATCCTGATGTGTCTCTGTCGGATGCGCACCTTGATGATGAGAAGGCTGAAGTACGCTCTTTGTGCTTCCTCTCGGAGGGCTCTTCCCCCGGCAGCAGAGACAATTTGGAGGCGCACGCGGAGCAGTACCCCAAGGCGAGGCGTGTCATCGGACTGGTGAAAGAGGACACGGGGGGGACGCAAAAAGGAGAAGCAAAAAATGGAGATGAAAAAGAGGGAAACATAATAGAGGGAGCAGAAGCTGAGTCACCCACCTCCCAAAGCGCAAATGTCAATCTGTCTATAGTCCCCCTGACCCCCAAGTTTGTCCCAAAGCTAAAAAAAATGGGCTTCCGAATATTGGTGGAGAAAGGCATAGGAAAGAACATCATGATAGAAGATGAGGAATACGTAAATTACGGTGCTGAAATCACATCGAAGGAAGATGTCCTCAGGCAGAGTAATATCATACTGAAGGTGGATCCACCAAGCGAGAAATTCATAGTGGAAGTACCAAATAACACAGTCCTAATTAGTTACTTGTGGCCAAGTATCAATAAAGAGCTACTTCAAATCGCTGTGCAGAATAAAGAGAAAAATAACATCACCTATATGGCAATTGACGAAGTCCCTAGATCCACACGGGCTCAAAAAATAGACATCAGAAGTTCTATGAGTAACTTACAAGGATACAGAGCTGTTATAGAAGCCTTTTTCATGCTCCCAAAGTTTAGTAAATCGTCTACCACGGCTGCTGGAAAAATTAACCCCGCTAAAGTTTTCGTCATAGGGGCAGGGGTAGCAGGGTTGCAAGCCATTATAACCGCGAAGAGTATGGGTTCTATTGTATACTCACATGATTCGAAAGCATCCACTGAGGAAGAAGTGAAGAGCTGTGGTGGAATATTCATAAAAATCCCATCATCAACGTACGGAGAAAAGAACGAACTAGCGAAAGATGAAGAAAAAACGAGAGAAGATTTTTTAAATATACAAAGTAAGATTTTCAAAAGGGTTATCAGCAAGTGCGACATTTTAATCTGCTCTGCATCTGTGCCTGGAAAAACGTCCCCAAAATTGGTGACCACAGAAATGATTAAACTAATGAAGAGGGGAAGTGTGGCCGTCGATTTGTCTACAGAATTTGGAGATAAACAAAATGGCTGGGGAGGAAATATCGAGTGTTCACAATCAAATAAAAATATCATCATCAATGGCGTTCATGTGTTAGGTAGAGATAAAATCGAAAGAAATATGCCACTGCAGGCATCTGACTTGTTCTCCATGAATATGATAAATCTACTGGATGAAATGGGAGGAGGATTACAATTTACAGTCGATACTAATAATGACATTGTAAAAGCACTCGTTGTTGTGAAGGATGGAAAAATTTTGTACTCACCTGACAGATCATTGGATAAATTGGTCAAAAGCGAAAGTGTGTTTTTGACTGACCAAAGGGAAGACAATGAGCTTGTTTCCAAAAAAACGATAAAATATCCGACGGGGACACGCATAACTGAAAAGTTTATCGAGTCAGATCTTCTCTTCTACATTTCCCTAATTTTCGCACTTATGGTTACCCTACTGACTGGCACAATTTTTTCACAGTCAGATTTGCACCATTTGTTTTTATTTACTTTGTCTATCATTGTTGGCTACTTCTGCGTATGGTCCGTCACGCCCTCGCTACACACCCCCCTGATGTCCGTCACGAACGCGGTAAGGATGGACCATTCACTCCGTGGTGACACCATTTGCATGCTCCTTGCAGATGCATCAATCTGCCTGCGTGTGTCTGTCCATACAGATTTATGTTTCAGACCAACAGATATACTCACGCATGCACGTCGTTACGACCTCCCCTCCCTCCCATTTGCAGCTCTCCGGTGTTATAATAATCGGAAGCATGATTGAGTACGGCAGTGGCTTCAAAAGTCTGAGTTCTGTCCTGTCGATGATAGCCACTTTCTTGTCCGCTGTGAATCTTTCAGGTATGGCTCACCAGCGTATAATCTATGATGCAACCTTTGATGAAAAGAGGCATCCCCCCTTGAGAGCTGACACGTCGATGCGCCCACAAAAAAGGACGCCGATATGATCGTGCCCTCTTCCCTTTTTCAACACCTTTAGGCGGATTCTACGTCACCAAGAGGATGCTGGACATGTTTATCAAATAGGAAAATAAAGGCATTTCCCTTTTTGTGAAGCCCTAAATTGGGCCACAGGAAATGTTTGCGCCGGCATACGAGCTACGGCTCTTGAAGTGCGTTGCGTTTTTTTGAGCGCCCGTCGAATTTTTTGTTTTTGTCGCACTTTAGCAGCTCTACCGCTGTTAGCCATGTTAACCATACTAGCCATGTTGACCATGCCAACCATGCCAGCCAGGCCAACACTTGCTGGTCTTTACCCACCCTGCTTTGTTCCGTTGCTCCATTTTATTTACTCATATGCTTATTTTTTTAGCCCTCCTTTTTGGCGCCTCAGCTGAAATATAAAAATATTTACCCAATTCGGGGTGTCTCTCCTCCCTCAGGAGATTCACATCGGCGTGCGCCTCGTCCCGCAGTTCGCTTAAAAGGAAATTTACATGAATACGTGCGTCGTGAGAACACGCACGCGTGAAAAAGGAGGTTTATCGCTATGCGACTGTTTTTTCTAAACGTAAAAAAAACGTGTGGCGACACGTTGAGAAGTAGATTACACGGGAGGGGGGAACCCTCAACGTGTTCAGCCGAATTACAAAAAAAATGTTGCAGAGGGGGGGAATAAAAGGGTGACCATATGGCCAACACATGCCATCCAAATGACAATCAGCGTGGAGGAAGCGCTTCCCCAACTGCCACAATGACCGCCTCTCGCACAAGCTACCGTAGCTGACTATATGCGACATCCACAGGGTCAGCGCTAAAAGAGTGGAAAGACAACATACACTGTAAAATGGTTACCTTTTTCAGGATGCTCTTGTCTAACCTCAAAATGTGGTTAAACAGTCTGGAATCCCTATTGGGGCCAAAGAAGCTATTTTGGTCCACATTCAAAGAAATAATATTTAATTTCATTACAAACTCCAAGTAGTGAATATCGAAAATGTTTGCAAGAGATTTTATGTAACTGTTTATGGAAAATAAAATGTGCCCTCTGTCTGTGGGGTTCTTCCCATCACTTTTTGCATGTCCGTTTTTAGGATACGTTTTCTTGCCCCCTTCTGCTACAGTATTTTTGGCCCTGTTTAGGATTCCATTTTTTACGTTCATTATTTCTTCTTCGTCGTCCTCATCAGGGTTGTCCTCTTCATCCTGTTCCTCATCTTCCATCTCCTGCTCGCTCTGAAAAGTCATGTCGTACGAATTGTCAAAGTTTAGGTCAAAGCTGACATTGAAGAGTTTGCTCAGCTTTAGAAGGATATCGTAAATTTGGGAAGGAATGGATAACAGGTTAAGAAGGTTATTGGAAAATAATTCATTCAACAGGAACTCCTTATTAAGGGAACTGGAGGTAGTGTTATCCCATGCTGTACCATCTGCTCCATCGCTTCGTTTCTTTTCAAGTCTGTACTTGTCCGCATCATAAGTCACTTGGTTGAACCGCCCTCCAGAATCGCAATTACTTCTATGTTCTAAAGCAACGGTGGAGCTACCCCACAGATTATACGAATCAGTTTCCACCTCCCCCTGGTCGTTCTTATTCCTAGGAGAATTAAAAACAATCTTTTTTCTTTCATATTCCTGAAGCAGGACATTTTTTCTGTGTTCAGCATTTATGTAAAAATTGTGAAGCTCGTCATGTCTCGTACGTATAGGTACTAACATTGTTTCGATTAAAAAAGTTAAGTACAGCTGGTGACTATGTTTTATCTGATACAACGACTTTGATTTTAACAAAGAGGAGATGAACTGATTCCACGAAAAGCTCAATATCCACTGATAGTAGGTATACAAGGTATTCAGGAAGAAAAATATTTTATATTTTAAAACACACAAAGAGGTGATAATTACGTCTACACATTCATACTGTTCTGATTTTTTTGTCCTGAGGTACTTATAAAATATGTGCACTAAATTTAGTACATGCAAAGATTTTTTAAAGTAGGAAAATATCGTGGAGTATTTCTGCAAACATTTCGAATCAAATAAAAAATTTACAAAAGATGACCCACTTCCCCTTGTCTCTATTAGCAAATTTCTGTAGCTTATCACACGGATATTGTTGTTATACATTTTGTTTTCCCTTAAGGTAAAGTAGAATCTCTTCAAGATACTCGTTATAATTTCTTCTTTGTAAAAGTTTTTTGTCAACTGTTGACAGATGGAGGATTCCCTTCTCTGCTGTACTTCTTCGTCCTTGGCATTCCTTTGTCCTTTGCCATCGGTGTAGCTCTCCGCTGTTCCGTTTTTTGCAGATTGGGCTGGTATTTTTATCATTGGTGGAGAGTCCCCTGTATGGGTGCAATTCCAGGGGTATGGCTCAAAGTTGTTGGGGACTCCTCTATTCTCATCGCTAATCTCGACTTGGCGTTTTTCTTCCCCAGTGTGCATTTCACCGTTTGGGAAGTGCACATAATTTCGCTCTGCATCCGTGGGGTCGTCCCCTTGTCTCGTTTCGCACATTTTTTTCCTTTTCTCTTTCGTACAGTGGGAATTCTTCTGCATCAGAATATTCATATGGAGCAACACAAACCGCTTGTGCAAAAAGGATGCACAGGAATTGGATCCGTCCACGTTAGGCGTAGGTCTATTCACATTTTGCACAACGCACTGCCTAAACGTCGTGTTCATGTTTCTCTCATCGATAAGCGGAATAGATACCTCCTTAAAAATGAACTCAAAAAAAGGAGAAATAAAATCAGCTATTTCGAGGAATACTAAACTGCGCAAACAACAAAAGTATTCCAACAGATAAGAATATTTCATTAGGCTATCTAAAAAAATCCGATTGCTTTGAAGGAACAGTTGAAAGAATTCTTCCTGAAGGAACTTTTTAATGTACAAATCGTACGACACATTTAATGCCAAAATATTTTTGTTAAAGTAAGGCAGGAGGTTTTCCTCATTTGGGCGAGTCGTCAAAATGGTCGAGATGATGTCTAGAGAGATGTTCTGGACATTCTTCAAATTCTCGATGTTGTAGTAGTAGTTGAGGGTGTTTTTGTGCAATCGTTTGGGGCGATAAGGCGGTGGCGCGGGGGCGCGACACGGATCCTCACGCTCATCATCGATCTCATCACTGTACTCGTCGTCGCACCCTCCGCTGCACTCGTTAGCAGAGCCTACTTCGCCGAGGCCAACCTGATAATCCCCACTCGAGGGGCGCTTCAGCCTACGGGGCTCCCCGCCCCCCTTCAAATAATAATCGACGTAGTCTACCTCCTTCTCGTGACTAATTTTCATATACAAGCGAATGTTATTTCCGAGGCTTATTAGGAAAAAAACAAAGGAGTTAAAAAATTCTGGGCACAAAACAAATTCGCCCTGCTTTTTTATAAACAGCATGTGACTGGCAAATGGCCCTTCATCCCCCCTATCCTGCGAGTACACAAAAAATTCATTAAAGGTATCGTCAATTTTTCCCTTCTTAATCCAACTGCTTATATGTTTCGAGTAATACACATTCAGTCCATTTAGAAGGAAGCGGAAAATTTTTTCCAGCGATTTGTTATTTACAATTTGGCAATTTCTCCAGTACAGTACTGTCATGTCGTAGCAGATGCAGAACTTTTTGGCGTTGTCATATAGGGCATTAAAATGGGTATAGTCGTCCACACCGATGTTATAAAGTAGGTAGGACAACATAAAGTCGACATAGTCGTAGAGATTGTTCCACACGTAGAGGTATTTACTCATTATAACCTGCAAGTGGATAAGGCTGAGCGATCTGAAGTTTGCAATTTTTTCCTCGTCCAGTAGTCTCCTTGCATTATCCCATCTGTTTTTGCGTGGGTGGAAGGAGGCATTTGCTTTTTTTTCCTCATGTGTGTGGAGCTCCTCGAATGGGGTTATATCCCCACGCGCGTGTACCTTCCTGTGTGGCTGCCTTCCCCTTTTGCGATGCTTCCAATTCACAAAATGGTCGACCCGCAGGTAATCCATAACGCGTATTCGGTCCATCCTGTTTAGGACGTCCAAAATTTGTTCGTCCCTAACGAGCACAATGTTGTACTGTTTCATAACCAGCAAGATGTGATAGTTGTACAAAATTTCTATTATGCAAATCCATTCGGAATAAATACATTTTAGGGAGTCAATGAAGCACTCGAGGAAGTTACCCGGGTAGTACACATTGCTGCTGCTGCTGCTGCTGCCCAGATTGTTGCTCCCTCTGCCTTTGCTGCCAGTCAAACTCAACTGTTCGAAGAGACGAGACAAACTGTTCTTCCCCTCATCATGGCTGAGATGCTCTCTTATATATATGATGTGATTAAAAATGTCCCTTAAATTGTATGGAAAAAAAAAAAAAAATGCCGAAATTTTTCCATCAAAAAAAAAAAAATGTTCAGGTAAAATAATTTGATACTAATTTTTTTTATTTTCTTCACATAATTTTTAAACGTCCTTCTTCTTACATTGTACTGTTTGACGTTCATCATTTGGCTGATGATTGCTCGGTATTGCGTTACGCTTCCATGTGGGGCACTTCCCTCGCCTTTTTCACGCCTTTCTATATTTATGTAAAATAAAAAATCCTCTTTTATTTTGTTTTTGTCCATTACGTGGTTAAATAAAAAATCAGAAAAGTTCGTAAAAAAGTCTTCCTTAAATTTTATGGGGCAATTTAGGGAAAGTATCATCAAAATTTCTTTGATGATAAATATTTCGCTTACGTAAAATGTGCCTTTCCTTTTATTTTTCCTTCCCTTGGTGGCTGTTCCAGTCTTTATAATATTCCCTTTATCGGCAAGGACGATGTTGCAGCCATGTTGTGGACCATCCGTTTGTGCGGGTCCCTCCTCATTCGATCTGTGCGCATAACGAGAAGAATCTCTCCACTGTGTGTAAATATATCCCGATGAGTTATCATCCAATGCGTTACCACCTGGGTGACTTGTCCTACCGGTTATCTCTCCAGGTTCCTCTTCGTTCCCTTCCTGTCCCGTATCACTGGGGAACACGTTGTGCAAGTTGTAAATTTCCGTCTCGTATATAATGCTCGCGTCGTTCCCTTCACTCTCATGATATTCCTCATAGAAAAGGTTTATGTTATTAAAAAAGTATTGTTCTCTTGGTCTGTGTGGGAGGGATGCATCTTTGCTTTTGTTTTTCCTCATTTTTAAACTAGCAAGTATGTCTTCATCGGATGTTGTGCTTGAGCTACGAGTGCTAATTCGGCGACGTGAGTAACTCCTTCCCGCACTAGTACCTACATTAGCATTATGTACATGTTCCTCCACATTATCGTACGACAACACATTGTCAAGGCAACCAACAGATTGACTACTCTGGAAGGAACTCCTCGCAGGGTGTCTCCACTGACCCCCCACATCTTCATAATGAGGATATTCATAAACACACTGCGATATTTTTTTGACGACATTTTCATATGTTAAATCATTCTTGTTTTTCATATAGCTGTCTACATATTGGGCGTACTGCGTTTCGTGAAAGTGGTTACTATTTGGTTCTGCGCCACTGTGGTTGCTTTGCTGTTTCTGATAATTAGCTAGCTGGTTGTGTATATCGCTTGGATAGCCATACTCTAGGGACTCATCTCTTTCAAGATCGCCAATTTGTATGTCCTCTTCTCCCGAGAGGGATGACAATCTCGTAATCTCATCGTCCGTGTTGTATAGCTCTTTAAGATATTTGGTCTCCTCTAGAATGTTAAAGTTATGTATGTCATCGAGAGCATTTTGTTCATTTATGTTCAAAGGGGGGGTCAGTTCTTCTTCTCCTTCTTCTTTCTTGTAAAAATATTTACCATATAGATGGTCAATGTATTGTGTATTCTCACTTGTTTTGCTTTCTCCAATTAGAAATAATAATTTTAAAATGACGAACTTCAATTCGTACCTGTCATTTTTATCATATATATAAAAATTGTCATTTAGGAAAATTTCGCACAAATGTTTGAATATTTTTTTCCTCTTATATTCAGCATTAATTGTTAGCTCGTTTATGTACCCGTTCACATCATCTATGACTTCGTTGTCGCTAACATCTTGGAAGGGGTACAGAGCAATTTCATTTAACGATTTGTTTATCAAATTTGTTAGCACCTTCTCATTGGAATATTTTTCAAATTTGCTGAATAGGCAACTTAGATAGTCCTTCTGCTTCTTCCTAATTTCCGTTATATAGGTGGATGTCATATTTTACGCGGAAGGGGCAAGGGAAGCACAAGGGTATCGCAAGAGATGCTCAGGGGAATCTCAGGCTTGCGCTCTTCAGTTTAGGGTTCACGCGCTGTTGCTCTCTATGCGTATATTTCAGAACAAGTACACCACTGCGGTTCTTCACAGGGGTAAGATTGCAGGTTGGGAAAAGAGGACAAACTGTGAACACAAAAAAAAAAAAAAAGACACCTTTTTCTTGGTAACTCTTCCGATGGGTTAGGAGGAGGGACCATATCCACAAGGACTATTCACCGAGGAGGTACTACAGTTTGGTTCTCCGAAAAACGGCACACACACGCACACAGAGTTGGCACAGTAGGCACAGTTAGGGACACGCGCATGGACACACGCGTTGGGACGTGTACACGTGGATTCCCATTTACACAGAGGGAGGGGTTTCACATGTGGAAAGGGGGGGCACAATTCAGGCGATGTAACTGTTTAAGGGGCATTCTACACACACGCATAATTTAAACTTAAATTAGTAACTGCTTGGAAATATAAACAAGGGAAGGACACGGGCCGAAGATTACAAACAAACGCTTCCACTCTGCACACATATATAAACGTGGATGTCCGCGGCGAAATTATCCAAATAATATTTCAATGACAATACATAACAAATTGAGGAAGATCAACGGGATTTTAAAATATATTCTTATCGTGTAGAATAACAACTTAATGTTATCAAAAATGTCATTGCTGTTCAAACTTATGTCGATTTTTTTATATTTTTTTAGCTTCTTTTCATTTATGATTAAAACGCTATTGATCAGCAGTACCACGCTCTCGAATAGCAAGAAGAAATACATACTCATTTTTAATACGCGGCGAAAACGGCAAAGATGGGGGAATTGCTGGGGGGGTAATTCATTTGAGGCTCGCTTATTTTGCTATTACGCTGCTGTTACGCTGCTGTTACGCTGCTGTTACGCTGCTATTACGCTGCTATTGTACTGCTATTACGCTGCTATTGTACTGCTATTACGCTGCTAGTGTGCTACTATTGTACTGCTACTGTACTGCTATTATTTTTTATTGTTTTTTTTTTCCTCGATTTCTCATCACAGGCGACTTACGTTTGGCTAACTGCTTCCCAGCTTTGTTTCTCCAAAAGGGGGGGGAGCCATAAACACTTGGTTTTTTTTTTAAAACGCAAAAGTGTCATTGGTTGGGAACGCGCAAATAGGTATCTTAATTATGGTAAATAAAATATCGCCTTAAAGAGCGCACAACGAATCCACCATATGACTTGACTTGATGCGTACGTATGAACATGGAGAAAAATTTACAGTGAAAAGCTAAGTGTGACATAATGATAACGCAAAATGACGAAAAAAATATTGCCGTCATGGAGTAACCCCATTCGCATAACACACTTGAGCACTACATATGTATGCAAAACATTTTGGGGCGTTGGGCAGCCGCTGGCCGATTGCAACGAGTGAGCAGTTGGTCAGCTAAAGGCATCCTTTATACTTTTGAAATTAAGCCGCGCGGAAAAAATGTGGGATACCGAAAAAAAGGTGAACAGAGAGTAAGCCGCCGCAAATGTGCAGACGCGAAAATTTGAAGAAGGTTTGTAAAAAGAAGCCACGGAAAACGACCCAAAAAAGGTACAACATGTATGTATATGCCCTCCCAAAAGGGTAAGCACAAACGAGCGACCCTCATATTGCACTGCTGCATGCAGAGGGATCAACAGAACATAGCTGCCGGGGAGGCCAAATTTTAACCCACCCCCCATCCGCAAAAAAAAGAAAAAAAGCAGAGAGATGATACTCACTTCATCATGGAATATTTAATCTTTCGCGATTTTAAGTCGTCCAAATTGTAGCGGTTTACAAACTTGTGGTCGTCTGCTTTCTCGCCTGCACCTCTTCCGTTCGCTCCCCGCCCTTTTTGTTTTTTCTCGAAGAACTCCTCAATTATTTTCCGCTCATGCTCTGTCATATCTGCATTGTACTCCACATCATTATTGATTTTATTCTTCGCTATTTTGGACACCTTTATAATGTCATTCTGTGCGGAGGTAGATGTGTCGTAAGTGTACTGAAACGACACCACGTCCCTTTTAATCGTGTTCTTTATTATGAGCCTGGCGTCCTCATCACTTATGTAGTTAGTGTAAACTTTGATCTTTTCTATTGACTTGCATGCAGAAATGATGTTATTTAAAAATTTGAGAGTTCCTTTTATGTCACTGAATGAGTTGTGTTGCATAGATAGGATGGTCAGGTAGCTATTTTTTTTCAGTTCCACAATGTTTTGGTTGACACTTCGCAGGAAGGTGTTTCCCAGGTCGCAGTTGTCCAGGCTGACGGGGGGGCAGAGAAGGGCGTAGCGCAAAAATGGGTTCACAAAGTGGGGCGACCAAGCGCGGACACATGAAGAGCACACAAAGATAGACGTATGAAAAATAATCGCTACTGCATCATACACAGACGCGCGCTTCGACGCGAACTTCTCCAACGTGAACTTCTCCAACGCGAACATCTCCAACGTGCCCTCCCCTCTCGCATTACCTTATAATCTTGCACTTGGTATTGTTCAAGAGGTAAAAAAAAAATTCACATGTGGAGGGGTGCGTCCCGATTTTCAGATTACTTAGGTTTATTTTGCTGAGAAGGAAAGGGAATGAGCCGTTGGTGTGATGCGTGCACAATGGCAAGTGGGGGGTTTCTCTCCCATTTGGAGAGGCTCTCCCCTGGTAGAGGGATTCCACGAGCATCGCTTTCCCTCCACTTTTCGTCAATCCGGAGCATTTGCACTGTTCCGGCCTATTCCATTTTGACCAATGGTTTTTTTGTATATGCGAAGGACTTACAAAAAAATGGTGAAGTTGGAGAGAAAAGTAATCAGCTCATTCAAGTCCAAATTCGAGTCGATTAAGTTATTGCCAAGAGAGAGTTTGTAAATCTTAATTCCGTAGGGGTCCTTGTTCATTGAATTGAAGTACAGAATGTCTTCGTTGCGGAGGTAACAATGGCCGAGGTTTATGTTTTTCACGACGCCCCTTTTGCACAGATCCAGGACAAAGTGAATTTCTTCTCGCGTGACGTTGTAATGGTAAAAGTTAATCTCCTGCGGGGGTGGAAAGGAGGTAGATGTGGTGATAGAGTTAAACGAGCAATTAGGTGAAGAATGACTACACCTGTGTCGGGATGCCCACGTGTGGTAACCCAAAACATTGCGGGAACCTCCCTGGAATTACATTTTCAGTTCGCATAATAAAGTAATTCAAAACGGTCTCGTTCACTTCTCTGCCGTTGCTAATCTGCTCTTGGTAATACGCCTTGCCGTTCAAGCTGCGAAAAAAAAAAAAGAGGGTAGCCATAAAATGAAAGTAGCTACCTGCGTGTGCGCAACAAAAAAAGAAGGGACTCATTTCCCCTCCCCCCTACACACACACCCATGTGGATACTCTCAATGCGGCATCAGAGATGCCTCTCCACAACTGCCAATGATGTACACACCTTTCGCGTACTATGCTGTGAAAGAGAAGTATTATATTTTCCTTGAATAAATTCAGATTAATTTTTACTTCCTTCTTGTTAAGCAGTGCCTCAATCACCATTATGTTCATGGTGCCTTTCCTGACTACTGAGATATTTCTAATGGTGTAGAACCTTTCCGTTGGCTTCACGACGTACAGGTAGGTGAAGTACAGCTCGAAGGTGATTTGGGTGACTTTTCCCTGGGAGAAAAATGGGGGGTGCACAGTGCAGCAGTGCAATGGTGCAGTGGTGATGAGGCGACGCGACGAAGTGAAACACCCCGTCAAGGAGCACAAAGTGATCACCCCCCAGCGTTTCAGCTTCGAAGCGAACACCTTGTGAACGCGCTCAATGGTGCCCTGCGTTCTCGTGCCCTGCGTTCTCGTGTCTTACGTCCTCGAACAGCTCCGCGATCCCCCGCAAGTTGCACGGATAGGAGTCCCTAACTTGGTCGATGGTGTCAACATGGAAAATGTCCGGCAAAGACTTGACAAATTTGTGCATTTCGATGAAAGATTTCCTCCTCTTAAACTCGAAGGATATGTCAAATATATCATTCTGTATGAAATTCCCACAAATGTATAACTTTTTAAAATCTTTATTTAGCTCAAAAAGTATGTTAATAAGAGATACCACGTCGTAATAAGTCAATTTGTTGAACTCTGCATTGACATAACGGATGGCACTTGCAAATCTTCTGCCTCCATTAATTGATTGTTTTGCAATACTTACTATATTGTTTATGTTGTTACTCTTTAATTCACAACTGACTAGGCTGAGAAAGGAAATGTTGGTACTTAACAAAATATTAACGATAAAATATTCAGCCGATTGGTTTGACAGATCGGTGAAGTCTAAAATGAGTTCCTTCACTTGTAAAGATTTAAAACATTTTATGACATAATCCATGTCCTTCTTGATTCGTTCAAATGCTAAATCTTGGAACAATGGGTTCTTTGTCAAATTCAACGAACTGCATTGTCTGACATTTGAAAAGGACAGAAATTCAGACAAGTCTTCAATACTCATTGTTCTGTTAGCTAAATTAATGGTGCAAATATTTGCTAGATTTTTGGAGGGAGAAAAGATAATTTTATCTGCATCTTTGTTATATGGGGCATTTTTTAAATTCAATGTTTTACATTCCATCAGGAAATAATTAACAGCATTTTCAATTACCCCACTTGAAATGGAGTTCAAATATTTTACATATTTGAATAGTAAAATTCTTTTGTATATTTTGTTAAAGATGATGCTCATTTGTTCTTTATTGCCTGAGATAGAACAGCGAATTGTACCGCTTTTTTTGTTCACCGTTTTTAGCAATATTTCAGAGGTGTCATTTTCCTTTTTCTCTAGTTTTGCCGTCGCATTTTCGTTTATTTCTAGGGTGTACAGAAGTGCCTCTTCTTCGATGTGCTTCTCCTCTCGGTAGAACTTGAGGTCGTACACGAGGATTTCCATGAACAGGGTTCCTTTGCTGGTTCTCTGCGCGGCAGCACATATAATGCGTCGGTAACATGTAACGGGTGGGGTATAACGTGTAATGCATAGCATATAATGAGTAATGCGTAACATATAATGGGTAATGCGTAACATATAATGGGTAATGCGTAACATATAATGGGTAATGCGTAACACATAATGAGTAATGCGTAACATATAATGGGGCCGGTTCCCACACCAGGCAACTCCCCATTTCGCTTTTCCTTTTTCACCTTTTCCTGTTCATCCTTGTCCTCGTGAATAAGAAAAAATTGGACATTGTCGTACAGGTAAGTAACGTTCACTCTCGGGTCGTTGTGGTAAAATATTTTTTCGTAGGTGTCATCATTATAATGCACCCTGCGTATATTTATATATTCGTAGGACGAAATGGTTAGCGATGAGTAGGTATACTCAGAGGTGTTCATTTCTGACGTGTTTATTTCGTTGCTGTCGAATAGGTCATCTTCTTCCAGTTGGTTCGCCTCGTCTTCATCTTCCATCTCATCCTTGTTGACGTCTGCGAATTGGGGGCGGGTTGTTTGCAGTGAGTTTGGTTTGGCGGGAAGTAATAGTGTTCCTGCCGCAGCATGATTGACGGCAAAATTGACGGCAAATTTTTGGAAACTATTTCGGTTGCTGTCACAATCGCTGTCATAACCGGTGCCGTAACCGCCACGATAACCAATGCTATATGCGCCGACACACCTTCCTGGATCTTGGCCAACAGGTTGTACCCTCCCCGACTGGAAAATTTCATGACCTTACGTATATTCTCCTTCTTCTTCCTGTCCTCCTTATCCGACTTCAAGTTCTTAAGCAGATATTTCTTCTTATTAACCCTTCGGCATATGTAAAATTTTAGCCTCCTTAACTCTGGCCTACAAGAGCGCTCGCTTTTTTTCAGCGCTTTGTATTTCCTCTTCAAGTTATTTATGCTTCTACTGTCTATATGATCGAATGTTACAGAACTGTCCGTTTTGTCGTCACCTACATCCTGCCATTTGTGTTTCACTTCTGGTACACCTTGATCCGTCGGTTTGTCCTTTTCCGAAATGCCCTGGACGCTTTCCAAATCTGCGTCTTCATCTGCACTTGGGTTTTCTTCTGGGACGCGTAAATTTTCGAGTCTGAATTTTTGCAGATCTTCTTCGGCCTTCTTCGTTTGCTCTTCGTCCATGAAGTCCTTTTTTATTTGCTCGTACAGTTGGTTCTCTGCGCGTGGGTGGGAGGTATATCACACGGTGTAATTCTCTCGCGCTGACAAGGGCACGTGAGATGGAATTTCAAAAAGGTTGAGCAAAATGTAGGGGACGTTTCCGTTTGTTTTGTTTGTCCCGTTTGCTTCACTTTCCTCCTTTCCGACTTACTCTTCAAGTCGTAAATGTTGACCCTCTTTTTGTTATATTTGTCTCTTAAATTTTGTGTAATTCTGGAGCAGTAGCCAGGCGAGTATAGTGATTCTACGTAGTCGTATTTGCGCAGGAGCTCCATTTCTTCTTTCATCCTTTTCTCATTCCACTGGATTTTTTTCTTCTTCAGAACGCAGGCCATCTTGGAAAAGCAAAAAAAAAGATGATGAGTTATTTAAAAGGGGAAGAAAAATGCGTCAGTGGAGATGTTAACATTTTTTACACATTTGTGTCTTATGGAAGGCCTCCCCCCTGGTAAGAATCAATTCAGCGTTGTTGGAATAACTCCCCTCATTTGACACATAAGGTTTTACATAAGTTGACGGAAGGATTTTTTTTTTTTTCCCTTTTCGCGCAACCACATGTGTAAACACACAGAAGCAGATGTGCGCATGCATTTTCTTACACTTTCATCAGAGTCGGATTCGTATTCTTCGCTCTCTGATTGGTTTGATAAAAACACATCCATGTTAAACTGCTCCGGTATGAACTTTGAAAAATCTCTGACATTTAGTTCTGTCTCAACTTTGGTTAACAAATTGTGGATGTTGCTTTTTATGTCAAACTCTTTTTTATTTCCTATGGTGTAAGTTGGAGAGCTACCTTTTCCCTTCTCATTGACTTCACGATCTGAGTTATCGGAGGTCGATTTTTCAGAAACGTTCACCTCCTCGTCATGGAAGAAGTTATCATAATGTAGATAATCCAAGATGTATGATCGGTTGTATTTGCTTTTTATTTTCGGGGCTATATCCAAGGGCTCTTTCTTCTTCCTGACGTTTGCTTGTCCGTCTTGCGCCTGCGTGGAGGGAAGCGGGCACCGCGTTGTTCGGTTTTTGGTTACGCAGTTGGGGTTATCTGCTTATTTGGTTATCTGCTCATTTCTTATTTGTTATTATTTTCTTTTTTACTTTTTATTTTTTCTTTTTTTCCGTTCCTCTATCTTACCGTGCCTCTTTCCTCCCCCTCGAGTTCCTCCTTAGGCCTGCGAAATGGAATGGCATGAAACGCAAAATGAACAACACAGCATGCATACACGCAACTGCAGGGATGTACGTTGGGACAGAATTTCGAGTGTGTCTCCTTCCAGCTAGTTTAACACACTTTGAAGAACCATACCTGTCATTTTCATCAGATTCTATGTCGTAGTCATAGTCGAAGTCTGAAGGGGGGGTAAAAATAAAGGGGGATAATATTTTTGCCAATATGGTAGGCATTTCATGCCGACATTTTTTGTTCCCTTCTTAGGTATGGTTGGCCCTATATAGGTGTTCACCCCTTTGGGGGAGTTTTTTGGAGGAAACACGTACCATTGTTGAGGACGTCCAATATCAAGTTTTCTATTTTGACCTTGTCACTACTAGGGTCCTGCTTGTAAACCACCTTCTCGTAATTATCCACTATAAGGGCGTCGTTCAGACGTATGTCTTTAAATTTTTTTTTTTTTTTGTATCCATTATTTTGCTCCTCCTTATCAACAAAATAGAGGTATCTGCTCTTGTCGGACCACTTGTTCATCCCATCTGAGAGGAGAAAATTGGTTCTTTTCGCATTTCTGCCAAGTGACAATTACACAGCGTAGCACCTTTGCAGCGTCGTACTTTCGCAGTGCACAACCTTTGCAACGTTGCCTTTGGCAAATTCGCTCTTTTGTTCCCAAATGATAGGAGTTCTCCGCTTAGTTCATTTGACTCACCTTCATACAGCAACATCTTACTGTCCGCGAAAAAATTCTCCGTGGTCATCCCCGTGTTTGTCATTTTCTCCTCCACGTTTTTGGTTATGTAATACTCGTTTGTTGCATTTATGTACTCGTAATTCTTTTTGTTGTCTCCGTCTTTATATGTGAAGTTGTAACTCCTTCCGTGGAAGTCCTTCTGTCCTGCGCGTATTTCATCCTTAGGCACTTTTATAAAATCGTTAACGAAGCTGACGTTTATGTAGTCCTTGCCCCCACCGAAGTCTCTTTCTCTGTCGAAGTTGCAGACGTGAGCAGGGACGTGTGTAATGTCTCTACGTCTCTACCTCTCTACGTCTCTACCTCTCTACGTCTGTATGTTTATATGTGTGCATATCTAAATGGGTACTCATGAAACTGGAGGTTATTGTAACTTATCCCCTTTATGGGGATAATCATACATTCGTACCTTATGTAGGACGGGTCAACTAGGGTCATGTTATTGTCTCTGGGCGCTACCAATTTTAAATCAATATTCTCGTGTTCTAGAAGATGAAAAATGGAGAAAAAAAAAATAAAATTAAATAAAATTTCAGGTTAACCGAAGGACCCAATTGAGAAGAAAACATTTAAAAGATTACCTTTCTTTTCCAGATTCTCAAATTTGTGCATATATTCACTTCCAATTTTGCAATACTGCTTTGAGTTTTCATCAAATTTGGTGTTCCCATCCTGGTCTAAGAAGTGCGTTGCAGTGGGTGGAGGACATACTTATAGATAATTATATTATTTTCCCTTTTTTTCGGAGCAATTTTTACGTTTTAACATTTTTACCTGCAAAGAATTCTTCATTGCTGTTATGACTGGTCTCCCTACATTCAATCGTAGATATGAATGCCTCTATGCAGGTACATGGACAAAAAAAGAAAGGAGGCAATTCTCTTTTGTGTTAAGGCAAAGGTTACTTTTAATCACCCAAATTAGGGTTCAAAAGGGTGTCATATGGATTCCCCTCCGAGAATGTGTACAGTAATATACACACAACACATTGTAATGGCAATGTGACTGAATGTTTCCATTTTTTTTTTCTTTTTTGCTAACCGTTCAAATTTGTCAGTCTGTCTTTTGTCACTTTTAACGGATTGTCCATTTTGTGCCTACGTTAACTTTGTTTCATTTACAGAAGATTCGTTCTGAGTGGCAAAAGAGGGAAATGGGTCAAAATAAGGGGCAAAAGCAAAGGTGTGGCAGGTGCCATGCGTTAAGAAATTGTTGAGGAAAAAAAAGGACTGCTTGCACGTCTCTGTGAAAATGCGGGCTAGCAAATAGGGGAATAAAAAAAAAAAAAATTAACAAAAGATACGCAAGAAGTAGGTAAAATGCGAAAAAATCATTATTTATCCATGACTTGTTAGCAATGAAGAAAAACGAGTATCTCAAAAAAATTAAGCAAAACAAATGTGCCTAGGATGGAAAAGGGGGGGGAGGGCTACACTGCTTTGCAATACTTTTTATTTCGCCCCTCCTCCTTGTGTATTTCATGCCAGTTTTTTTTTTTTTTTCCTCCTGAGCATGAAATACTCGACGAAAAGGAAAAACTGCAGTGCCACAAAATATACCGCATAGGAAAACAAAAAAAGAAATATTTGGTGGACGAGCGTGAGTCACAACTTTTGCACGAACATGGGTGTGTCATCTGGTTAATTAAAGTGAAATTTGTTCTATCCACGTGCATATAATAATTAGCTGTGTTTACGAAGACTGCCATTTTTGCATGACAATTAATGCGTATTTTTTTTATTTTGTTTTTCTTGTGTGTGTTGGGGTAATCCTACTTGCATGGTGATGAAGGGAAGAGACATTTCAGCTGGACGCGAGCCCCCTTAATTTTATAAAAGCGGGGAAAGGTAGAAAGGAAAAGGTTGTTTTAGCCCTGCGAATTTGCCAAGCCGTTCTGCACAACTGCTCTGCCCAGCCGCTCTTCACAACCGCTCTGCCCAACCGCTCTGCCCAGCCACTCTGCACAACCGCTCTGCCCAACCGCTCTGCACAACCGCTCTGCCCAACCGCTCTGCACAACCGTTTTCCCCCCGGCGAACTACCATGAAAAACAAAGTCTACCTATTGCTGGACGAGAAATTATTTAAACTGAAGGAGCTATACTTCTGCCTCATTTGTTCAAAAATAAAGAATGAATATAATCTGAAACAGGAAATTGAATACTACTTTTGCAATGGCTGCACCCAAATATACACAAAAAGCGAGTCGGCAATTTATTCCTACGAATGTTTGCGCTGTTTCAAATGTCCTTGTTGTTTTAGCTGCTTGACTATCTCACAGAAATGGTTGGGTAAGCCAGTTAAGAAGGTATGCACATTGGAGCCACTGAACAAAGGGGGAAAGGAGGGTACCGGTTGGGGTAGTAACAATGAGGCGACAAATAATGAGCCGTGTGAAAAGCTTAACCAAAATGGTGAAAACCACGTGGAGGACGCTTCCACCGGCACATTTCTATCAAATAATAAGAAAAAATCCAGCGATGAGAAAATTTCCTTTGAAGGGAATAGCGCATTAGGTACGGATGACGAAAATGACATACAAGGGGGAAGCAACAAAGTGGGTAGCAGGTTGTACGCCTTTTTTAAAAAAGGAAAGAATGTGTTTTATTTCAAGTGCCCCTACTGCTTATGGTCTTCCATCAGCTCGGTGTATAATACAAAGTTGGACGAATTAATTGGAGACATGATACTATCGGAAAGGAATTGCGTTTATAAACGCTACTTCCAAACGGTGCTAGACGAGCTGTTAAGAAGCAATGAACAGCTAAAGGAGAAGAGAAACTTTAAAAGAACAAACCAACATACCGCTTTGCATAAGATAGGGAAATTAAAGTCCATCCATGATCTGAACAGTTACATGGAAGCATTCGGCACTACGAAGGAGAATTACTCAATGGAAGGGTTAACAGGAAGAGCAGCAGCAACTGTCGCGACGCAGGAAGAGGTAGAAAGCACGCTCATATGTAAGTCTAAAATAAAGGTGGACAAAATGAGTCTGACAGATATCCTAAACGGGAAACATATTAAAAGTCGCGAAATCTGTCGAGATATTTTTGAGTTGGAAAATGAACACGTGCAATATTTAGATCTGATGGATTATTCGACGCAAGGTGGGTTACCAGAAGTAGTGCAGCGGTGGGAAGGAAGAAGCGACCTTGTGGGGGATAATCATCCCAGTGGGGGGAGCCAAACTCCGGGCACAGGTGAAGCCATTCCAAAGGAGCAAACCATAGAGGAGTTAAAAATACAGGCGAACGATACCCTCATCATTCACGCAAAGAATGACCTATCAATTGGACACATACAGGATTACCCATATAATTATTATAAAGGCATTAGTGCATTACAACCACTGAGAATGAAACTAATAAATAAGAAATCGAAGCGGTGCAGTACGTGTAAGCAGTATATATTGAAGCTTCATAATTCTAATGTATCTTCATCCTTTCGACTGGATAATAATGCAATGAAATTTATCCCCACAATATATATTAATGACTTCAGATTAGTGAAGAGAAAAAATGGTATTCTAAATTTCGTTTTGGTAAACCCACTCGACTCAGAAATGAACATAAAAGTACTCCCCGACATAGAAAATAATTTTGTAAAAAATCTGAATGGGAGTAAAATACCCATGAATTGCAAATCCAGAGCTGCTTCCTTTGAATTTACGATGGACACATATGACGAAATTATAGATGAACTGCTAAATGAAGAAAAAAATGACATCAAAGATGTTTTCACGCGTGATTACATTATTGTAAAAAAGCAGAATAACATGGCCTTAATAATTATGAGTTTCTTTTATACAGACGAGGGGGATACTGTCCGTTCCGAATTTTATTCAGAAAAAAACAAGCCAGGAGATAGCCCTCAGCAGGGGGAACCAGATAACGATTTAGCCGCTGATCAGGTGAGGAAACTAAATTTCCCACTAACCTTGGAGTGTTCCTTTTCTGACAAATCGAAGAAGGTACACAAATTAAAGCTAAATCTTCTCTTCACCAATAACATTAGTTTGCGTCCCTTTCGCCATTATGCATTGCGTGACTGCGATTAAGGAGGGGGGTTTGGCGACACTTACAATGTGGTTGTCACCAATTGGGGCACCTATCAATTCGAGGTTGGCCATCACCAGTTAGGAATTCCCCCCTACTTCATTTTTCCACCCCTTAAGCTTAGAAGCCCCCATATTTTTATCTCTCCCCTGCGTTAAGAGGCGCTTGATAAGCAAATTTTTTATGCCACCTGCAGCAAAAGGCCCGTCTAATTGGCCTACTCGATAAATATTGTGCCCCCAATTTTAGGAACTCTTCACATAAAAAAAAATATTTCGTACATGTGCATGCATCAAGTTAGCCGATTTTCGCTTTTGAGTACTTCACTTTTGTTTGCTTCGTTTTTGTGTTAACCCAGAAGATTTGACCCCACTGTGTTGTGATTATGATTATCTTTTCTCCGCACTTTTCCGTTTGACCTTAATACCATTTTGCGCTGATCGCCAGGCGGGCGATTAGAATAATTAACTAAACTGCATCTGCGCAGTGATTAATTAGGAGAATATTCAAAAAAAAAAGAAAATTCAAAAAAAAAAAAAAAAAAAAACCGGCATCATTACGAGGCACTGTGAAACGCTTCTCCATGGCGCTGCGTTGGCCAAGCATTCCTATATGCAATCCATTTGTGAATTAAGAAAAATGTTCCGCTAGCTGTGAGCCGTCATATGCATGCACTGTATACGCACTGATATACTGTTGTTGCATTGGTGGAATAATTACCCATTCGAGTTGACGTGTCACTGTGGATCTGGCAAAAAAAAAAATCACTTAAGTGATGGGAAAAAATGTGAAAAGTTGATAAGCCCTGTGGGGTGGATGTGAAATTTTGTGAACATCTGATCAACTGCGAAAATGGTGAAGGGCTGCTGCCCGAAGGGGGAGATAGTGACGAATGCCATTTAGCGCTTGACGCGCGAACAAACAATTTATATGTATACATTGTCATATCTTGAGTGGGTGAGAGGGCGACTCGTCAAGGGAAGGCAACTCTCAAGGTGATCATTCGTGAAGAAACAGCTTCAGCGTAGCAAATCGGATATACTTTTCCTTCTTGTCACTTTGGCGTCATTCTTTTCTCCAGTTTGGGGCATTTCCGCCCATCTTTATATATATAACCCCCCCCTTTTTCTAAGCATCACACCAATTAAAGAACCATGAAAGAGGCAAAAAAGGTGGGGCTAAAAGCGTTACCCAATCAGGAAAAGACCTACGATGATCCAAGATTTATCAAGTTATACGATTCAGGTTCTGAGTATACCATGGATGAAAATGACGAGGGCCCCACATTTGCTCACCTTAAAAACATAAAAATTTGCAATGAAGAGAAAAAAAAAACGCTTAGTAAGATATGCTGCACCAAGAATTACCTTTTCGTTGGTACTTGTAGTGTGTTCAACCAAGTGCGCGTCTTTAATTACAACAATTTGATTAACTCCAAAAAGGAGAGCGAAGATTTGAGTAGTATCCCCATAGTAGGCGACAATAAGCAAACAAGTGAAGGACAAAGTAAAAAAAATAAAAAGGAAGAACCGCGTGGACTGAATAATCACGGTGAAGCCTTCATCAGCTTATGTGACATTTACAGGAAGAGCAAATTTTATACGGCCAAACAGGACTACAGCAAGGACAACATGCTAAGCATAGACCTTTTCCAGAATAAAATTAATAGGAAAAACGTGAAGAGAAGCAACAGTGTGCATAAAAAGGTGCATCAAGGGCATTCCACGAATGAGGCGAACTCGAAGGAAATTGCACCAAAAGGGGAAAGAAACATCAGTGACAATATTGTAAAGGAGGAGAAGCAGAAAAAAAAGGAAAACAAATCGACCCAAATCGATTTAAAAGACAAAGTGATGAATTTCAACCAAAAGGGCTACCTAGAATTAAGTGACAACGAAACAACATTTCGGGAGGAATATTTATACTATGATAATTTTGCGGGGATTCCCCCCCAAAAAAAAGACATACACCCCATTAGAATTACGAACGAAATGAGAGAAGAGGAAAGAAACAAAAGAGAAAAAGAAGAAGAAATGGAAAAGAAAAAAAAAATCGATGAAGAAAATTTGAGAAATGAGCAGTTAGCAAAAAATGGTTGCTACTTGAATAAGGATATGTTAGAAATAAACATAGATGTAATTAAGAGAAAAACAACACAGGTGAATAATTTGCTAGAGTACATTGGAGCTTTCGTTAATGTATCTTCCCCAATCATAGTGATGAAAACAAATCGTGAGGAAAATATTTTATCTGTTTTAACCTTCGGCGGGGATGTGTACAGCTATGACATCTGTGAACATTCACTAAAACAGCTGAGGGAAAAAAGAATTAAAAAAATCGAATTCTTTAGTAATATAGAGAATTATTTTATGGAGCAAGAAAAAAATAATACATCAAATGAATTCTTGGAGGAAGATTTTTCAGAGGAGGTAACTGCATCGGCATTGTCTCTCTCCAAATCACATTTCACCAATTCGGTAAAATATTTTGATTTCCTCCCAGATGATAAAACGCTAATTTGTGTGGGACAAAACAAGGACTACTTCCTTTCATTTATTAACTGCCATAATGGGAAGAAAATTATATATCATAAAAAAATAAAGGTTAAAAAGCTTATCCACAACGTTGTCCTGAACTCGAATAAAATGAGTAAAGATAAAATGCTACCTACTCTCATGCACGATTTTAGCTATGTATATGTGGAACGGGAGAAAAAAAATTTTAATGGCGAAATTGGGAATTATGTTTACATTGGATCGTCCTGTGGTTACTTAGTTTTCATTTTTCTTGGAGACAAGTTTCAGCGGTTTGTTAATAATTTACTGACGAATGACCAGGTGAGGAGCGGCTCCCTCTTCACCTACGACGAAGGGGTCGATGAAAACGTGTGGGCCGATGAAAACGAGTGGGCCAAGATCGTCACCCAGAGCGTCCTAGGCAACGTGGACGATGTGTATACAGTAAGGAAGGACGAGTTGTATGCGCTTTACGGGGATGAGCACAACGTGGGCAGCAGTACGAAGATGAATGGGAATGGAAATTTAAGCGGCAATGTGGATGACAATCTGCGTGGCAACATCGGTGGCAGCCTGAGCAACACTGCGCATCGACCCAGTGACCAAGGCGCACCCCCTGACAACCCCAAGGAAAACATTTTCAAAGAAGCAGATCACAACTCCTTTTCCTACGCATTATGCATTGCCAAGAATGTAAAAATAAACTCCATTATAAGCCTCAATACACACAAAAATGAGTACATTCATTTGATTGTAGGGCTTAACGACGGACGATTGCTGGACTTCCTTTTTCGTATATCCCCGCACTTTACTCCCACGTCCTCTTCCATCACGAGCTGTGGGTACTACCCTGCTTTGAGTCAAAATTGTTCGGAAAAAAATCCCAGTCATAATAAGTCCCAAAGAAATGGGAACACGGAGTGTGCTGAGGATAATCCTTCTTCCCGTATCGATAATATTAATTTCATACAAGAAAGCGAAAAAGAATTGTATGACTTCACAGGGTTACACAAATCGAGCAGAATAAGTAAAATCAATTTGTATCAAAGTGGCTCGCAACATTTTCTTGTTTTTATAAATTCAAATGTGAAAAAAATTCGCGAAATGTCCGATAAAAAATTTTACACAACATACGTGTTAAATATGTATAGTAAACAAATTAGCATCCTGCATGAGCATCTTGCGTATATTATTGATTCCTGTGTATGCTCTCATTTTTATTTTTGCCTCGATGACAATAACACAATTGCCGTTTTTGATTCGACTCGCGAGAGGTAAAACTGTGTTGCGCGTTACCCGCGTGCGTGATGCGGCGTGAAAAGAGGAGTTTGTTTTTTGCGTAAATAATTGCAATTTTGAGGCGGTATCGTCGTAGTGAAAATGATACGGAAAAAAAAGAAAAAGTAAAGGAAAAAGTAAAAGGAAAAGAAAAAGCAAAAAAAAAGAAAAAAAGTGGTACCCCTTGTTCGTGGACTCCCATTAACCCCCAAATATCGTGACAAAGTCCTACCTGCAAAGTTCCACGTAAAATGAAAAGAAACCTCTGCGCATAATCGCTTTCAATCTTAGCAAAATTTGGGGGTACCTTTTTTCGCGCTTTTCAAATTGGCCCTCGTTCGGCAGGCACCTACCTACTGGAATGTTCAAATTTTAGCAAATATTTAAATGTGCCTTTTTTTTTTTTCCCCATTTTGCGAACCACCTTTGTGAAAGCGCATCGAAAATGCCCTCTACACATACTTACTTCGCCAATTTAAACAGTTTTACCCCCTCGTGGTGATCACTCCACACATGTGTGCTCACCTGATCAGCCCCCCTCCCATCATTGCGACCAACCATGACGCTGATAAGAAAAGTTAACAGGAATGTCCTGCAGACCTTCAAAGAGCTATACAGAACTGGGAAAAGGCTGAACATACATAAAACCACCTTTTTGTGCCAAACGTATGAAAAAAATTGCTGGAGAAAAACAAGACTGAGGGAAGAAAAGGTTTATCATAAGAAGTATAACTTTTTAAAATATGCATATGATATTGTCAATTACGGAATTGAAAATAATTTAAAATTTCAAATTGAAGAAAAAAACATTGTAGAGGAGGAAGACTCATACATAGAAGAAGAGAGCAAAGACCATGAATGTGAAAAGAGCATAAAGGAGGAAGTAGCCACAGTTGATATGGAAATAAAAAATATTTTAAAATTGCTGGAAGATGTAAATAGGAAATATAATCAAAATACAAAAAATGCCACATATATATATTACCATTTTATGAACAAAAATGTGCCACTGAAAAAAAGTGAGTTTGTAAAAAAATATCAAAAGGTGTACAACGCAGCAGATTTGACAATACTTTATTATTATATAAAAAAATTTAAATTACTTACGAATAAAAAGAAGCATTTAACGAATAAGTTGCACGTTTTAAAATTGAGGAAAAATGCCTTTGACAGTGTGAACTACTCCTTTTCAGTGGACAAGCTGGAGGAGATGTTCTACGAGCACGCGAGAAAAATCAACGTGTTGTGATTCGCCGCGCGTATGTGTATGAAGGCATTTTTCCTCTCCTCATATACACATGCTATGTGCGTACACCCGTGTGTGTGTGTGCTTATTCCCATTTTGTGAAGGCGAGGCAGCTCCCTTTTTGATACCCTTTTTTAAAACGCCTCCCCCTGGTGAGGAGAAACAGCTGAGGGCATACCCACCCCGGACGGAACACACCAGAGCGGGGCTCCCTCACTATGCCCCGTTTGGCTAGCTCATTTCGGAAGGATAAAAATCGTTCAGCAGTTTCTTCTGATTGATAGTTAATTCGTTAGCCTTCTCGTCCATTTCTCTTTTATTCGTATCTGTCTCGTTTTTTATGTCCTTCACTTGGTTTTCCATGTGCTCCTTAAAGTTAATGATCTGCTCTTTGGCTTCGCGCATGTCGTTGCTTAGCTTCGAAGGAGAGCAGAAATGTGGCGCCATAAAGACTTGTACATTTTTGCCACCCATGAAGGGGTGCATATGCATATCCATGTGCACGCAGCATACACAAACGATTACTTCACAGTGATAAAAACAGACATACCGAGTTCAGCGACTCCTCCATCTTTTTGTTCAATGCCTCGTTTTCTTCGTTTATCAGCTGCAAAATTTCGATGTTTTTTTTTTTATTGTCTATTTGATTGTTTTCCTTATAAGTCGCTAGCTCCTCCTTAACGCTCTCTATGTTTGCGTTCATTACGCTTAGCATCTGGGGGGAGGGGGAAACACACAAAGGCGGAGGTAAATAAGTGAGTTTTAAAAATGGAGAAAAGGTCTAGTGAAGGTATCTCCCCGATTGGTGCTCACATATCTAATTGAATAAGCACAAGCAAAATGTAACCGCTTGACTTAGCGAAGCATAAAGGTGCAAATGGTGGTGAATAATCGTACCCCCTTTATTTTGTCGAAGTAAGTCCGCATGCTCGTTTTGATGAGATTTATATTTTCCTCCTTCTCCTTCTTCAATTTGTTCACATCATTTTTTACAATTTCGAACTCGTCCACGAAGGTGTTGTTATCCTTTGCTTTATCTTTATTGTTTCTGTTTAACTGGTCCAAGTAATATTTTAACTCCTCTAGATTTTCATGTGTATTATCCTTAAGGGAGTTTATTTTTTCATCAAAATATGCCTTCATTTTGTCTATATGCTCAGACAAATCTTCATGCTTCCGTTTGTTAATCTCCTTTTCTTCTAGGAACAAATTGTGCAGGGTTTCAAAAACGTTTTTCCCTGCGTCCTTGTGAAATGATGGGGGGGGGGGGATATATGTGAGTCTGGATAAGGGTAGACCCTCCACGTAAGCAAAGACACAGTGAATCATGATCGATGTGTGTATGTTACGTGGGTCACTCATACTATGCATGGGTCGGGGATAATGAGTTGCGTTAAACTCACAATGTGCAAGATGGTTTATGGTGGTTACTTTCTTTTTTAAAGCCTCGGCGGCACCTTCATTCTTTTCAGGGGATGGGACTTTCACGTTAGAGCGCTCCATTTTGTTTCATTTTTCAAGTTAGGGTCTGAGCACACGGGGCTGTGCGTATCTGCCTGCGTACGTGCGCAAGCGAAGGGGCACACACATATATACGCACGTGTTTGTGCGTTTATAAGCACACATCTGACAGGATCATCCCTTTTAAGCCCTTTCCAGGAAAGCCGTTACCCGAGGCACGCTTCGATGCCTGCTGCGCTGGGGCAGTAAATTCAAAAAGGGAAAAAAAAGGAAAATTCTTTTTAATTACTTTTTTTTTTTCATGCTTTACATCAACAAGACAGGGAGTTTTATGAGATAACATCGGTTTGAATGTTTGACGGGGAACATAAAAAAAAAAAAAAAAAAAAAAACTAATTAATGACACGTACGTGTGTACTCATATATGTACAAATGTAAATCCATGATCGGTAATGACTTCATATGATTCAAGCATTTTAAAAAAAATAATGGCACTGCTAAACGTGTCATATGGACTAAGAATTAAAAAAGGGGAGAGGGGGAGTGTTAACGTGAAAAATCAAAAAGCGCAAGACGAGTGATATCCCGTTATAGATAGAGCAATAAAAGTGACAAAAACGAAAAATATTTTTAAAATGGGAAAACTGTAAAAGGGTGATAACTAACAAGGGTAAGAAAAAAAAAATTAACAAAGAGTAAAAATAAAAATATGTTTTGCGTTAATGCTAATAAATACATAGGAAGATGAACTACCTATAATTTAATTTTTGCTTATTGGTTTCACGCGGATTGGTCACTATCGAATTTTTATCTTTCGTGCGTCCTTACGGTGTACGCACATGTGGTTAAAATTGGTACACATGTATGTACGTACTTAAGTCTCGTGTGTTCGTGATAACTGCACACACTGGTAGAGACCCACAAATGGCCACTACATACAAAACAAACTGGTATGATTTTAATGTATATTCTACTTCATTTGTGCCTACTCGATCGCTCTTTATGTCTTTCCCGGGAACGGCTTGAGCTACTGGATCTACTTCTATGCGAAGATGAATGCTTTCTCGACCGCTTGCTCCTGTTGGAGTGATGCGTCCGACCATCCCTATCATGGGATCTGTGATGTTTTGAACTTCTTCTATGGTTGCTCGATCTTTTTCTGTGTTCACGATCGCGGTGGCTTCTTTCTCTTTTGGAGGATTTCTCATCATGAGCATATTTTTCTTTTCTATATTCCTCAATAATTTGTTCTCGTTCCTTCACATTGTCTTTCAATTTGCTTAGAGCATTTCTTATCTTTTCAAATCCTAAGTGCTGTTTTCCATTTACATGGTTTTCAAATCTTTGAATGTGGTCCTCCGTCGATTTCATGGATCCGCATATTTCGCAAACCTGTGCAGGGGTGTAAGCATCGAAAAAGTGAGCAGATCAGATGTGCACATGTAACGTGTGTGATAAGTGTTCCTTAATGCATACGCGTACATGTGTAAAAGTCCAATATGAAGGGCCTCTTATTTTTATTTTTTTTTTTTTTCTATCCATTTTATATTACCATCAAATTTGGCTTTGCTACCTTCTCAGGCTCCTCATTTAACCTTTTGATTTCTGCTTGTAGGGTTGTCACTTGGCTGTTAAAACTGTCTGCCTTGAGTAAGTCCCCCTGCGGGAATGGCACATAGGAAACACACCCCAAATATTTTCAATAAGGACATCAAAGTGGTGTACAATTTTGCGAAAAAAAAAAAAATAAAATAATCACAATGAGCGTGGTGCCAGCGGGACAATGTGTATTACCTTTTCCCGAGCTTCTTCTTCCTGTTTTTGTAAGTCCTCTATGTGACTGTTGATGCTTTCGATTCTACAGGTTGTGCAAAAAAAAAAAAAGGGTAATTACAATGATAGTGAGGCAACTGAATAACGGAACTAATGTTACAGCCATGTGACACAACATTGTGAATGAGGGAAACTTCCCTACTTGGTGTACCACTGTATTTTCTTACTTCTCCTTCTTGTCAACAGGATTTTTGCTATTCTCCGACAGGTACTTTAATTTTTCTTTACTCCTCTCAATTTTGTGATCAGCCAATTCGATAATACTTTCCAGCGTTTCTGAGAGAAAAATAAAAAAAAAAAGGGAAGTGCAAAATGGGATACTTTTTTATAAGTGCAAGGGGAAGATAAGTGTTTCCAAATAAAAAAAGGCATCATACTCATAAACTTTTGCTGATATTTTGCCAGGTAGTATTTATAATTTTCATGATTTGCCAGTTGTTCCTTTAGCACTTCTGAATGTATGTTTTTGCATCTACGTAAGGGGGAGAAAAATAGGCGAAACACGTTTGAAGCGATTTAAAAGCATGCAGTCCATAGGTCTGCATGTATCTACCCACACTTGACTGTACTTGTGCAAACTCTATTCCCTTTCTTTTTCGCAAAATTGAAGCTCGTTTATGTTTTGTACAACGTGGTAACGTTAACGGCAATATGTTATGCCCTTATGGGAAGGTTGTTTCTATATGCACGACTGCTTCTTGCGATGAAACTGTGCACATATTTTGTGTACATCAATTCATACGTGCGGACAGAGGTACCTCCCCCTCTCCCTCAATAGAGTTACACTTTCCCGAAACCTACCTCCCTATGTCACTTTTTGTGTTGGGGAAAAGATCGTGAGGACAAAAATCAATTAAGTAGTACTTGCATACCTTCGAAAAAGTAAAGAAGAAATTTTTACGTGTGCATAATTTCATTCGAGTGCACATAAGGTGGTGTGCTTATATTAACAGTTTTCGTCCTACATTGTCGTCCTTGAAGGTGTGCTTTTTCCTGGCATCCGTTTCGTTCCTGTCCTTTCCCATTAGGGAATCTAACAACGCTGAGGTGTGTGCGACGAGATAAAAAAAAAAACATATATATAAATATATCACTGCACATTTACGTAGAGTTATGTGCCCACGTTTTTGAACTCATAAAATTGTTAAACTGGCGGGTTCACAAAATTAGGGGATATACTTAAACGGTGGCCTCGCGGACATGATACACACAGGCAAACACGAGAATAGTGGCACTACATACACCACAGCAGAGGTGCATGTTAACCCTCGAGTGCGACATTATTTACGCCACCTCGGATGGAATCTGTGTGGTGAAAAACACAGCCCTCTTCAAACGTGTCCAAAGCGACACATCTGCACGTATAATGTGAACAGGTGATATGTGTTCCTTCACACTTTTTTTCGCGTGAAACATATTCCTTTTTTTTTTTCTTTCTTTGTTACATCTCATTTCTTCCATAGTCGAAAGGGGGGTTACAGTAAAATGTCCATTTGCATACGAGGTGAAGTGGAGGCACGGCCTGCTGCCCTGGGTAACTTGTGCGCGCTTTCGTCCGTTCGCCCGTTTGCCCGTTTGCCCGTTCGCCCTTTCGCACTTATCGCTGCCTCTCTCCTCGTTTTACTGCTACTTCGTTTGTGTACTCTCCAAACATTAATTTAACCCTTCGGTGGTTAAACCATTCATAATGTTCTTTCGAATTTTAACAACTCAGGGGGGTTAAAAGAGGCGGGTGAAATGAAACGCACAAAATGAGCGATGCGTAGGAAGCGCAAAAGCAGATGCAGGAATGTACGCATATAAATATATATACATATATGTTCATATATATTTCATGCATTTGTACACTTTGAACCTGCGAATTTGCCACTGCCCTCACAAATGCGTTGCAACAGGGCAAAAAAAAAAAGGATGAGAATCAAATGCTCGCGGGAAAAAACGTAATAAAAGAAACAAGAAAGAATGAGGAGAAAAAAAAAAAAAACTATTAATGGTCAAACAAAGGGGGAAATGCCATTTTATACAAATACAGGGCAAATAAAAACATCACTCGAATCAAACATTTGGTAAAGCGAAATGTGCATACGTATTTGCCTATGCATGCGTAGCACATGCTGATGTATGCATTATATGTATTTCGTACGAGAGTACAAAAATGGGGAAAACTAATGGCGGTCAAAATTGACTCTTTTCATGTATACATATGTATGTAAATATATGCATGCATTTTTTTTTTTGAAAAACGAGGTAGGGTTATAGGGTTAGGGGAAAAAAAATAAGAAGGGTTAACTTTCCGTAGATGGACTGCCTTTCTTTAATGCACCAGTTTTTCTTCCCTGGGTGCTCACAAACGATGTTGCGCAGATGTATACACATATGAACAGCGCACACCCTTTCAGTTTTCTCCTCCTGTTAACCAATATTGTTAGAGCACAATGGGTATGATATAAGCTTCAGTAATTCTTTAACCGTGGTGAACACTTTCCTGTAAACAATGGCACCGTGGATGGGGGGCAGATGGAGTTAAAGGCGTCATGAAAAGGAAGGAAAGTTGCAAAAAAGACCGCTCCGTGCTTGTGCCAACCGAATGTGCGGCTGCACAACGTGCAGTTGGAATTTGAGAGGGGTTCAATTACGCAACGTGGATGCACAATTACGTGTTGCGGATTTCTCGTTGTGCATGACGAAATTCCCCTTTTTTCGCTTTCTTCCTTTTTCGCTTTCTTCCTTTTTCGCTCTCTTCCATTTTCGCTCTCTTCCATTTTCGCTCTCTTCCTTTTTCTCTCTTTCCCTTTTTTTCCACTTACGTATTTTCCGTGTTTAGGCAATCCAACAGGTAGGGGTAGCAAATGAACAGATGCGCCTTGTCCTCTGAGCATGGGGAGAGACAAAAAAGGGAGAATTACTAATAGAGCTTCCCAAATGGGGCTTCTCCAATGGGGGAATTCCCAAACGTGGCGGGTGAAAAACGGCGCACAGAACAAAACTACGCACAGGACAAAACTACGCACAGGACAAAACTACGCACAGAGCAAAACTACGCACAGAGCAAAACTACGCACGAAGCCACTTCCCCTCGCCCCCTACCTGAGCATTTCAGTATCGAACTGCTCTTCATGTCGATGTAGGAGTAGTAACACTTCAACTTCTTCATTTCGTATAAAATAAACAAAACTTCGTCAGCATTCTTATTAAGGGAAAAAAAAAAAGTGGAAAAAACAACAGATATGTTGATACCGACCCGACATTGCCATTTTAATTCCTTTTACAATTTGAAGTAAACACAAATCTGCCCATCTAATCTACACTGTGAAAGTTACAAAACTGGCCGGCAAAAAAAAAAAGCGTTTATGTAAAAATAAAAAACAGTGGGCACTGATTAAAGGGGGGGAAAATGTCACAAATTATTACCTCATTATTTTCACTTGAAAAACTCCTCAGGGTCAACACACATTTCTTTAGCATGACTAATGTCATAAAAGTTGTGTAGTAATTGTCGTTGTAATTCTCCTTGGTCATCTTTTCATATTCCTCAAACAATCTGCAGGGTGGACAAAAGAACACGAAGTTGTGGTGACCAATGTGCGCAGAATGCAATCCGAAAAGGCCATAGCATTGCAAACATGGGACATGTTACACACGCGATGCGCACCATGCAGATAATGCGCACGGCACTCACATTTGTAGCGTCCAGCTTGAGAAGGCCCTTCGCTTCTTATCGTTCAGTTCGCTTATAACTTTCGTCTGAGGAGGCAAAAAAGGGTAGCGCATGAAACGGGGACATTATCATCACGTTGGGAACTACGCACGGTATTTGCCGTGGTGCGGCGCCTCTCCATCTCCCAGTTGCGCGTAGGTTACCAAGTATATTTTTATAAACAGTGGAGCCTTCGAATTCTCCACCAAGTAATGGTTCCGTA
>NC_020405.1:2317021-2334251 GCF_000321355.1 Plasmodium cynomolgi strain B
CATATATATATAACCGCATGGGGGGGAACACTAACAAGATTTCACAAAAATGCAAAAGGAGAGGCCCGCAAATGTGCACAGCTATTCAATTCAAAGAAACTACTACGGTAGAGTGACCCCCCACACACACCCCAACATCTCGCATGATCCCTCTCTTGAGCACTTACAACTAACGAAAAGAATCTTTTCGACGGAGAAAATGACAGCACACCAGTACTTGAGCAAATCCTCCTTGGAGATATTCCCCGAAATTTGAAGCATATTGTACGTAATTTTCAACAGGATGATAATACTTTCGTAAAAGACAAAGCAGGAGTTGTTATTTATATTATGCAAGAAGCATTTCACGTGACCCGCAATAATGTATGGAAACATATTAACAAAGGAAAGCACAAGAGAGTAATTTTCTTTCTGATAAAATATGCTGTAAAATTCTTGTCTCATAAAATTGCACAGTATGATGGAGTAAATTATATTTACATTATAGTTGGGAAACAAATTGAACTTATTATGAATGTAGAAAATCAAAAAAGGAGTGAAATAATTGAACAGTCCTATGGAAAATGTTTGGAAATATTCTATATAATTATTTAATGGGTATATTTTTTTATAATTTAAGGTAAATAATCTACTACACTCTTTATTTTCCTCATTTAATTCCTTGGTGTTTATGTCCATATCGAGTTTGTTATATGTATCATTGAGTTCTACCTTTTCAATTATTTCATCCGAGTTTTCATTAAACAGTATTTTTTCATCAAAGACAAAGTATAGCAGTTTGGTGAGGATGGACTTTTTCTCTTCATTTTCTCCCAAACTTAGTAGCAAATATTTTACACACTTTAGTAGTTCCTCATTTATTAGGAGATTTATTTTGTCATACTCTAGCGTTTGAAAAATATCCATCATGATGGTAAAAATTTCGCTATTTACGTGACCATTTAAGAAGCCCGCGTATATGTCTTTACTCTCCAATTTCGCGTTTTCTCCAAATGCTTCTGCGCTATATATGCCTTTGTTGTTCTCTAGTATGTTATAAATATTTAGTGGGTCATTCGATGCTTCGTTCGTTTTGTACTCAAATGTGAAGTGGCTGTTTAGGAAGGATGGCCTCCTCTTTGGAGAGTCTCCTCCCCCCCCTGGTGGCTCATCCTTCTGTGCACACTTGGGGGGGTTATTTCCCATCTTGTTCGATGCAGAATTGATGTCGCTTCCCACATGATGTGTGATCGTCTCCCTCCCGCTGACAAAGTAATCAAAAAACAACTCATTCAAAATGGAGTGGTAGTTCAAGAAGGAGTAGGTTTTCCCTTCCCCTGGACTCAGCACAACCTCCACGCTGGATGTAAACAACAAGTGAAACAAATGCAAATACATCACCGAGTGCACATATATCCATTTGTCACAGTACACATTTTTCAGATTTTCCATAAGGAGCTTCAAAATGAAATCTTTAATCTTCTGGTCATCAGTACAGTAGGCATAATTGTAAATATAAAAAAGGCACATGTCGAAAATGCTTACATGGTCAGAGCATCTATTCCTATTGCTTAGCGAATTCTTCATTGTGAAATGGCACACATCATAGTAGGTCAACTTGGACATAAAAATGTTGTTAAGTATTTGCAATATCGATATGTGGAGCTCAAACATGTTCTTACTGTTATACTTCACAAACAGTGTAGTCTTCAGGATGTTCACAAAGGTACCATAAAAGATGTAGAACTTTCTGTAGTTCCTTTGCTCGAGGAGGATCCGATTACACCCTTCTATGATTAGGATAAAGCTTTCGATCCACTGCTTCAGTTTGCTGTCCCTTGAATGGTGGATGATAATTTTGCTGAAGTTTTCATTTACATAGTCGTACAAGTCTCCGTTCTTTTCTGGCTCCAAAGCGGTGTTTCCACCACTGCTTCCGTTTCCGCCTCCATTTCCGCCTCCGTTTCCGCCTCCATTTCCGCCTCCGTTTCCGCCTCCGTTTACGCTTCCGTTACTGCTGGTAATACCGGCTCCTTTTTCAATTTTGCTTAATAAATCGGGGTGCTCCTTCATTTCCCCCCTCCCCTTTTTTCTTTTTTTCTTTGCGAATTGTCCTTCCACCTCTGCCGTGAGGTCTGCGAAGCTCTTCCTGAACAGTTCCCCCACGCAGGTTCTACCTCGTTCTGCAGGTTCCTCACTTGTGGGGGCTGTACCACTGTTTTTGCTCTCCAATGGGAAGCTGCTTACGTCTGCGGTGCGGTCTACACTGGTAGGTTCCCCCGATTGGCAATCCACCTGGTGCTCATTCCTACACTCCATCTCGAAATATCCGTGCAACTTGGAATAATACCTAACGCTCAACCGCTTAAGTAACAAACAAATGGACGTTTTGTAAAAGAAAAAGTCGAATTTGCAAATATGTGTGGAGAGAATACTAATGATCGTTTTGATGCTGCAATTTCGAACCTCTATTCTTTCGTCGAAGCACAGCTTCATAAGTTGATTCAAAATGAAGATAAAAAAGCTTTTCATTTTTATGTTTTTCATTTTAATTTCCTTTTCGTATATGTAAATTTTTTTGTTTTCTATGGCGCAGATGTGAAGGAGTTTGTTTTGGCCTGTTTTGTGTTGATCTCCTTGGGGGGTGCCTTTTTCTCCTTCTTCCGTTTCACCAAGGTCCTTTTCTTTTCCATTCCTTTCCAGCATGTGAGAGCGCCCCACAATGTAATCAACGATTGACCAGGAAAAATTGATGGCCCTGAAGGATATGTTATTGCTCAAAACATTTAGGGACGAAAAGAGGATGAGCATGTGAATGACGACTTCCATAATTTTACACACAGGGACTTCCTCAATATAATCTACAATTATAATCTCCAGGATGTTAAAAATGTTGTTAATGTTGGATATATTTTCCTCCATTATTTGTTGGCTATCCGTTTCATCCCCGTTGGTATTTTTTAAACTTCTTTTTTTTAACTCTTTCTGGAATGATACGTAGAGGAGAAAAATAATAAACAGCCACATGTCCTTGTTAAAAAAGGAAGCATTTTTTCTAATGGAATTTAAGAAGGAGCTAATAAAATATGATCGGTAACATGTATGCGGGTTAACAATGAACAGGAAAAATGGTTTAAACAGAAGAAACTGAATTTCAAAGTTGTGTTTATAATGTACAATAGACTCTTTTATAATATTGAACAACGTGTCAATGCTTTTTTTCTGGATGTCATTATTTTTGCACAAGGAGAGCAGTAATATGTTCATGCAGCAGTTGTTGTAAATGCTTTTTATCTTATCCAGGTTAATAACACACAGCATTTCTATCATATATAAGGGGTAGAAATCTTCGAAGATGCAAAACTTTTCTAATTTCTTCAGTACGATGTAGTAGATGTGCTCTTTAGCTGCATTATCGCTCGGCTTATCATTCATTTCTGTCGAGATGGTTGTCTCCTGAGTGGTAACTCCCTGTCTTGGTAAATTTGCGCATTCGCTGTTGGTTGGTCTACCCTTCGCCATTTCCTTACGCACCATCCCTTTCCGCTTCTCCCCCTTAGATAAAAAGAACATATCCGTGTAGAAAGCAAAATAGGTTGTGTACATGGGGTCAAAATGGGACAGGTAATAATAATACACTTCAAAAATATTATCATTCTTGTGCAAAAATTCGATGTATTTTTCAATTATATTTTTCTTTCTATTTAGTTTGTTAAATTTGATGTATTCGCGACTGTTGGGAGTTGTGTCTTCTTCGTTCTTTTCCCTTCCGCGGGAGCTTCCCGAATGTAAGGGTGCCTCCCTGTAGGGCTCCGTTAACTTGGTAGTGCTTTCATTTCCATCCTCGCAGTTCGCCCCTTTTTGGGAACTTCCCATATGGCCGTTCAACAGAGTGGTGCACATATCCTTAGAGCCTCTTCCACTCGCATGTGCACCTCCATTTTGTTTACTCTCTTTGCCTGGTATGTGGCCCTCCCCAGGGGTCCTACCCTTATAACATAACTTGGGAGGTAGTACCTCCCCCCCCTTGGACCCCACCTTCCTCTGCTTGAAAAACTGATTAAATATCATAAAATGAATTGAATTCAAAATATTAATCAACGTGGATAGCTTATAAAATATGGTGTTCTTAAAAAAGTAAGAAAATGAGGAAAAAATAACAGTAATTTCTGCACACAGTACAGGATTTTTCTGAATAAACCTCAATATAAAATAACAAAATTCAGCACTTTTTGAATTTACATTTTGTACATAATTGTTTTTGTCCGAATCGATGAGTCTCTTACTTAGGGAGAAAATAAAATCTTCCTCATTTTTGTTAATATGATGAAGGAAGTTTAGGAACTCAATCGTTTTGTTCTCTATTGACGATATATACTTATATATGTAATTAACTTCGACGAAGAGGTTAATCATCCTTAGCCAGTTTTCAAAATGGAGGTTGTCTCCATAAATGAAGAATATGCTAATGACTGCCTTTATCGACAGAATATATTTTACGTTATTCAAATCGTTGTTTATGAAGTATGATTCTTTCAATATGATACTAATGATCTCGTCAAAATATTTTATACGATCTTCATTCAGTGTCGATTTGTAGCAAACAAAATTGGACTCGACACTTTCTATGCTTGTCTTTTTTGAGATAGATTTGTTCGCCAGTATGTGATCCGTGTCTCTCCTTCGACTATTTTTTTCCCCTCTTTCTGCACCTTCCCCGTCATCCAGAGCCTTACTGGTAACGTTATAATGAGCGTCACTTGGAGGGGAATTCCTCCACAGTTCAACACCCATGTTTGGTTGGTTCTCATTACCCACATTTGTATTCTCGCCTCTCTCACTTTTTCCGCTCTTCAAGTTATAAAAATAATTCCCCGAATAATCGTCACCCTTTTCCCTCATTTGTGGATTCCCCCCCTTGACAGTATTCGCTTCTCTCTTTTGTTTGATCAGCATATCATCTATTTTGTCCTCCTTTTCCATGTATTCCTTAACATTTGTGTGTTCGACTTCATCGTGCCTTTTGCTTGACTCACGCTTAGCTTCCTCCAAGTCGTTACTCCCACGTTTAACAGATTTACCCGTGTTATGCGCAGAGGTAGCAGTTCCCAGTGAGTGACCCGTGTGGACAAAATTGCTGCCATCCTTCACACTAGCCTCACTACCTTTGCGACTGGATGTTTTACTCTCATTAGAAGAGTACAACATGGGAACCTTACTGATGCTTTTGATGGCCCCTTTGCTCTTTCTTACACCGGAGTTGTTTTCATTCCTATTTTCTTGCCTTTCAAAATTTCTAAGAATCTTCAAAAAGAAGGGTGAATTTTCTAGGGTAAAAATACTACTGCATTTTGTTAAGGTCTGCAGACACGCATTGGTACAGATATTTATTTTTAAATGAGTACTGATAAAAATTATTTTCTGGAACCCACTGAAGAAACACACATCTAGTGTGTTCGTGTAGGAGAAGATCAAGCAGAGAGACGATATGAAATATCTGCACGTGGAATTGAATACGTTAAAAAATAGGGATATGTTCTCATGGTACTGGTCATTTGGATTCATAGACTTGCTTCTATGGGGATTCTTTTCTTCTTTTTTGATTCCATCGTTCGTGGGGTTGTCGCGGTCTATTGGGGGGTTGTAACTATTTGCGCTGTTATACAAACCGCCACTCACACCGCCACTCACAGCGCTATACAAATCGCTACACAAATCGCCCCCTCTTCCTGCACACTTATTCGTTCCCTCGGCTGTGTTCTCATTGTAGCAGTCGAGCCTTCGTTCCAGTTCATCATCAAAAGAGGGGTTATTTCCACTAATGACACTGGGGGGTTGAGCCGTCGAAAAAGATTGCAGACCATATCCTCGCTCATTGCACAACTGTGCCACTGCCTCCTTGTTTACATGCTTCCTCTCGGACCTGCTACCACAAGCCGATGATTCACTTAGAGCAAATCCACTCTCATCATTTAGATCTATCGTTGCGAAGCAATACTGATTTAGGGACATTCTCAATATGTTTAAAAAAATTACATAAAAAGAATTCACAAGGGATAAAATATTGTCAACAGTGGACGCAAGTAGGCGTATTTCGTCAGCGTCTTTGTAGCATAAATCATTAAACAGGGTTCTACTTACTTTTTTCTCCGCTGAGTACTTGAATAAGTAGAAATTTCCCCTCGGATTTTCGCAACTTTTTGGTAAAATTAGGGGGTAACTCAGAAAGTTGCGGAATGGCATTTCGTTGGAGCTGCCTTGGACTTCCTTCTCATGGTTCTGCTGCTTTGGTTTTATTTGGCCGTCGCCCTGATTGAGCTTTTTCTCGTGCTTTTCGTTGTGCTTTTCGTTGTGTCTTTCTATGTGTCCTTCTTTGTCGCTTTCTTTGTGGTCCCCCTGCGCGCCCTTCTTTTCGCCCCTGCCGCTGCCACCCGACTTACTTCGCCCCTTGTCCATATGCTGCTCAACTTTCTTCTCGCCCGTGTATATCCTATCATACTTAAACACCTTCAAATGGGCGTACATTTTGGTTAGGTCAATCGAATGCAAAAATAGCAATTCGTGAATAATTTTGCTAATATATTCGACGACCCTGATGAACAGGAGGTCGTCGTCATCACTGTGGTGTTCCCCCTGCCCGCTTGAGCTTTTCGCTCCCATCACATCACTCTGCTTTGGGTTTGTTTCGCGTGAGATCGGCTCCCCCTCTTTTCTCCCCTTACTTTCCGCATCGGACTTACTGCTTACTACATCGGGGCGTTTTTGACTGGTCGGTTTTTCGGTGGGGACATTTTGTGCTTCCGCGGGGGGATGCTCACCCTCTTGCATGTAGCCCCTCTTCGTTTTTTTTTTTTTCTTCGCTCCCTCGGTACCGCTGACTACGGCGTCGTTGGCCACTTCTGGGTCTTTCTTCACATCTTCCTCCTCAGCTGCTCTTCCCACCTTTGCCGTCCCCCCCCCATGGCAAAAATATTTGTACAAATGAAACAGAGTCAGTGTGTCATCAAAGAGATAGAAAAAAAAATTTAAAACGATGAGCAATTTTGAAAAGGGTTGCGTCAAGCACAAATGTTGAATTAGGATTAGGAAAAGAAATTTTATTTCTCCCAGGAAGTACTGAAAATATCTGTGACAGATAATCTCAAAAATTTTCAGGCATCGATAAAAAACGTCTATGTGTAAGTTATACTTTAATGATACCAGTATGATGTATATAATTTCAAATTTCAATAATTTGAAAAAATCGAAATTTTTTAAAAAGTGTTCATAGTTGTTAAGAAATATATACAATAAATCTAGGCAAAAGTTCAATGGCAAAATTAAATTGTTCTTGTTGTACGTCGACAGGATTTCTGACCTTTGGTCACACGAGTCTGGTTGCACATTTTCGTTATCATCATGGTTCATTTTGTTATCCGTTTGGTTTTTTCCATTTGTGCTTTTTAAAATTTTCAAGAATTTTTTTATATTAGAATTTTTCACACTACACATGTACACACTTTCGTCCTTACTGGACTTTTTTTTTTTCTGCTGTTCTTCTTCTTCTTCCTGCTGTGCGTTATGTTTTTCTTCCACAGGGGGGTCGGCGTTGCCTCTGCCCGACTGCAGTGTGTCTTTTGAATAACTTGTCTGTTTAAGAGGGGTAACTATTTTTTCATCATTTGGTTCTTCTTGGAGAGTACCATTATTGCCATTTCTGGGGGGCTGATCGGCACTCTTTTGACAGTTGCTTCGTGCGGATTGTAGCTTACTGGAAGGTTCATTCGTTTGAGATACATTCGAATTTTGCCTTCGCTCTTGGCTTATATTAGCGGTTTCATTAACACTATCTTCTTTTCGTTTTTCCTCCACTGCGGTTCCATACGAACAGGGGAAAGAAACCCCAACAGAGTTATACTTTAGTCTAATATTTACAAAACAGCAATAGCAGAGGTAATGAATTAGGGAAAGCAATTTATTTTTGTTTTTCATGAAACTCTGATTTTTTAGATCCGTTATGTAGATGAGATCTATCGGGCTATCCGTATCATATGGCAAAACAAAATTTTCAAAATAGAGGTTCTTCACTTCCCTTGAGTGGTCCTCCTCCCTATGCACAAGGTTGTGGTCACCACTGTCTCGTTTCCCTTCTGTGTCATTTTTCTCCTTCTCATCTGACTCACACATGCAATTCTCTAAGTGATCACACGGAGTAGCCCCAACTCTACTCTCCCTATTACACACATCAATGAGCGAATTGAGTAGCTGCTTATACGCAGCACAACACGTTTGATACAAAATTGTATTGCTATCATATAATGATGAATAATAAACGGAGTACAAAATTTTCAGCAAGGTGTTAATAATGTCCTTGTTGTAATACTCCATATACTGATGAGAAAAAGCGGCTAATATTATTTGTACAATTTTAATTAAAACTTTTTATCTTCAAGGAATGTCAAATCGAATAACTTGTTCGTAATTTTTTCTATTTGCTTCTCTATGTTTATGTACCTAAAATTTTTTATTTTGTGTTTGTTGTCTATTATGTAGAGGATGTAACAGACGACTCTCTTAATTATGAGCAAACAGATGTTGGAGATTTTGTGACTACTGATGTGGATTCCTATGTTTATAATTTCGATTATTTCGTCTATGGGGAATTCAAAGCTGCTGAACAGTTGGTTTTTATTCGATTCGATTATACTATTGTAGTTTTTAATTTTTATGATGCATATTTCTGTCTTCTCCTTTATGCACACATTTTTTTTCCTTGTCTCAGCGATTAGCACCTTCATGTCATTTTCGAGTTCTTCTAGCAGCGGAAGTGTATCCATCTTCGGAGGTTCTCATCGGCATGCTTACGTGATTTGGTCGATCGGCGAACGATCGGCTATGGATCCGCTAAGGATCCGCTAATGATCGGCTAATGATCCGCTAATGATCCCCTAATGATCGGCTAATGATCGGCTAATGATCGGCTAACTTGTTCGCCTCCTTCTCATTCTCCACCGCTACGCTTTCATCACAAGCAATGTGTTCTGTTCTACTTGTGTGTGATCCATGTGTGTTATGCCACTCCGCCGTATGCGCTGCGCTGAGATGGTACGAATTATCTTCCCCAAGCGAAGCACAACAGACGCTTGACACAGATTCTTCACAAAACAGCAGCAAAGGGGACAAACCAGGGGAGGGAGGAAAAAAGAGCGAAAATGGGAAAAAAAATTAAGAGCTCAAAAAAAAAAGTAACAAACAGTAAGATACAAAGGGGAACGTACTTAAAGTGATGAAGCAGGAATGTTACTTGATACATAAAAATTAATACTAACACACGTTTCTTTTTTTCCTTTTTTGTTTATTTTTTTGGCCAGGATGAACTAAAACAATTTAATGTATGCTAACATCACGTACTTGGTGAAAGGGGAAATATCCAACATGGAGTAAAACCAGCCTTTGCCCAGTACTCTATGTGTCTGTGACTTACTGTCACTCAGTTTTTACTTATGAATGTATTCAAAACAAAGAACAAAATTACGCAAAAGGGGAAAAGTAAAATAGGTTTCAATCAGAAAAAAAGGATTGGCCAGCGAAACATTTTTTTATTACGTGCTGGTGAAGGCATGCCATTTTTTTTATGTCACAGAACGATTTCTGCGTACAAAAAAAGCAGGGAAGGGGAAAATGCATCATGAAGGCGATAAAAAAAAAAAAAAAAAAAAAATTGGAAAACGTCATACATACCAAATGTTATTAGTCTATTTGAAGCATTTAAACCAGGGATGTGGCACAATTAAGCTGTAAAGCATTTTTCTTCTTTTTCACTTGTGTGCATATGGCTATGCAATATAAATGTACAGCATATTTATACGTATGTATGGAACAGTTAAGCGAGTCAACACACTTTGCGAGAATTTCGTCTGCCATATCCCCCTTTTCCTTCCTTTGTGGTTTTCCCCATGCATACGCGCTAACGTAAGCATGTAGTACCTTCCTTTTATCCCCGTGGAGTGGCATACACGTATACGGGGCGGGCTAAACGACTCGGCTAAGCGCGCTGGCGAACAAGCCAATATATGCCCCAATTTGTACGCAAAATTACGCGTATAAACTACCCCCTTAAAAAGGCAACATTGTAGAGAGTGGGAAGAAGTGCTAATTGTGCAGTTTTTTGCAGTACACCTAAAGTAGTATAACAAGAATATTTAAACACTTTCAAACATTTCACCGCACATCGCCGTGACGTTTTTTTTCCCTCGCCGCACTTATTTTCTGCTCTTCAGAGAGATATAAAGTTGTGGCCACAATTTTTACCACTTGAAAAAGATAGTCACGTTAGAAAAACAGATTGACCACACGTGTTAGCTGTAGAATTACTACTCAGCAAGGAGAAAATGAAATGAGAGCACGGACTGCAACTCGTGATGTTATATTTAAAGTAAAAGGTGCATGCTACACATGGAAGTTTTTTTTTTTTTGAAACCCCTTCGTTTTGGTACGAACAGTTGTGAGATTTTGTCCATACAGGAAAATCTGCATTCATTCTTTTGTTACCTATTTGTAGAGACACACACACAGAAGGAGGACCCCCGTTTAAAGTGTTCCATGGCGATTACTAATTTGGAGAAGACAGTCATCAAAAGTGTGCTTTTCCCCAGGGAAGGAAAAAAAAGAAACACATTAATTTTGTCCCCTCAGTATAAATTAAAAACAGGAGGAACAACGTTTCAGGGTTATTCTTCCTCATAAGGGGGAAAAAATATCTTTGCATATTAAGGCATATATATATTTTTTTTTCCGCATCTTATGATTTATTAATTCAACATCTGTGTGCTGTGTGTACCACTTTGGGAAGCCTGCTTGGTGTTTTCAACTTAAAGTGAAGTAGCGCGTGTGATGGCGGTTTAGCCGTAAATTTTAAATATAACACGTGCGTAGATATATGGGCACATCGGATTTGCACATATGTTGATACGCTGGCACGCTGAGGCCCCCCCACGCACACCCCGCATTTTGCTTCTCCGCCACGTAAAGAAGACCTTGCCAACACCACTTAATGTGTACAACGGAAACTAAAACAGAAAAAGGAAAAAATGAAGACGGAAAAGGATGACCCCTTTCATGAAGCAAAACAGTATGGAAATAAAAACACTATATATGTGTGTACGTGTACACACGTTATATAAAAAGAGAAATAAAGTACCACGTTGCAAATATTTATTTTTTTTTTTTCGCATCTATCACATTTGAAAAAAAACGCACAGTCTACATAAATGCACACGTGAAAGGAAACTAAAACTGTTGTACCTATCTGTGCGACAATAATTCATTATGTGGACACATGGCACAATTCCCTTTTAGCGAAGTGGATGTCTCAGTGCATAAGCTGCAATGTCTATACAACAACTGGAGTAGCATCCCGGACAAGAATTCAATGTGAAACATTTAATCATTTTGCAGCATAGTTGCTCACAAATGCAGTGGGGAAAAAATAAAAGCCCATGCACACACTTCCTTCTTTTTACTGACGAAGCGTAATTCCCATGGGTGCTTCAACACACATGCTCCATTTTAATGGAGTAGCTTTAACAACCCATTTAAAAGGCAAATGCAAATTTGTTCCCCCGCAGCTTGGCCAAGGAGAAATACTCCCGGATAAAGGAAGAAATAAAATATCTTAACGAAGACTTAGATGATCTAGACAACTCCGTCAATGTTGTGAAAAAAAATTTATTAAAATTTAATATTAGCAATGAGGAGTTGGAGAACCGAGCCAGTTCGCTGAAAAATATTCGAACCGTTCTGAACGATATTTCCAGCAACTTGACGTACAAGGTTAGAGCAGCGGGATAAAAAAACGCCACGTAATCGACTACGAAAATGAAGAAACTTTTGTGCGAGAAACGTAACCTTTATGTTTTCCCTTTTTTTTGTGGCAGGTTTTAAACTACAGTGGAGACATGAAGGGGGAATACGACGCAGTAATGCATTAAAAAAAAAAAAAAAGCGAAAAGGAGAAAAAGGAAGGAATGGCGAGAGGGGGATAGCTGATTCGCTAACAAATATATGTGCGCTGTCCGAAATCCGGGGGAATAACTCCACTTTACATAATATTGAAAAAAACAGAAAGAATGAACCGTTTATGCCCCAATACATATATATATACCTGTATGCGCTCTTTTGCGTGTGTATTTCTAGGTTGTGCTCAAAAGGCAAGATAACGATTTGGACGAACTAGCCGAATCAGCGGAGCGGCTGCACAACGCCGCCATTACCATCAATACAGAGTTGAAGGATCAACAAAAGTATAAAAAGAGTGAAAAGGAAATATTTTCAGTTTGGTACTTTTTTTTTTTTGTTCGAAACGCCTTTTATATTATCCTCCACATCACCCCCATTTATGTAGGCTGCTTGACGAGTTGGAAAACGAAATGGATTACTCAAGTGAGCCAAAACGGAGAAGCACATTTGTACATACCTCTCATACTGTACATGGCGAATAAATGCGCTTCTGCTTCTGCCGTAGACAAACTTCATTCCATTTTGACCACTTGCCCCCTCCTTCTCAGATGAAAAAATGAACTTTGTGACGAAAAAAATTGCAGATTATTTAAAGACAAATAGTAAGTGCAGAAAAAAAGAGGGGCTATTAAATAGAGTACAAGAGTCATTTTCCATAAAGCGCGTTCTGGGGAATGCCACCCCTTATTCCGTGCCGCACACCGATCTGTGCTGAGCTCGTAATGAGAATCCTCCCGTTTTCCGTTGCCCCTTTTCGCAGATCCGAAAATGCTATCCCTAATAGTCTACCTGACGCTTATCTCATTTTTTTTGTTATTTGTCCTCGTGGTTTCCTGATCGAATAGTTCGTTGTTCGAAAGGGCATCGACCTTCTACGAGCATGTAATAAGTGCATATTTGTATACAACATGCATGCTCATGCGTATGTTCCACATGTGACACTTCACCGGGGCACGTCTGACACGGGATAACAATCTCATTTGTATTTTAAAACAACTTATAATTTTATCAAACAATTACTCGAGTTAATGAAAAAGGATGCCAAATTTTTCTTTAAAAAAGGAACACATGCGTAACGCGTGGGTAGCCCCTCAAAAGGTGTCCCACATTTACCACTTCAATTTGGACACATGCACATATGCTTATATACGCATTTGTCTGAGTCCTTATAGCTTTTTTGACAAGATCCTACGTGGGGCACTTTTCCCCCCTTCGGGGTAATATACTTGACAAAAAAAAAAAAAAAAACTTTTACAATTCAACCATGCGGAGAAGGAACATATACTTAAATTTTTATGGAAACACAACTTGTTTACAAAGTCATATTATGTGTGTACTTATACACATGTGTGTTGAATCCAAATTATGGTGGGAGTTGAGTAAAGGAGATGTGGATGTTGGCTGAATGCCGGAACAAATTTAAAGGAGAGCTGATCGAGTGGCGCGCGGTGTTCCGTTTTCCAAGAATATGCTATGCGCATGCGCGAGCAGGAACGGGTAAACGTAAGTACAGGCGCGTTTAGGCCAAAGTACATATAAACATAGACAGGATGGGGAACGTGATAAGGGGGGGGGGGGCTTTGATTGGCAAATGTGCAGCCTAACGTATTTACCATAATTGCCACTTTTTCGCGGGTACCCTTTAAAACGTAGGCCACGCTACAAACTGCTGCAAAGATAGGAAAACTGTTTTTTCCTTTTCTTTTTTTTTTTTTAAAACATTTAATGGGGAAATTAATTACCCGTTTATCGGTAGTCGTGATAACCGCCTCTATCGGGGTGCACGTTCTTATACGTGTTTTTGTACAAGGTGTTTCCCCCTTTGTTGTTAGCGAGTCCGTTCCCACTGTGGTCATTGTGCTTGTGGAGAGCTACGTTACTATTGTGACCGCTGTAACTTCCGTGGTTGCCTTTGCTCTGGTTGCGTTTGGGATTATTATCATAGTGCTGATTATTCGGATGTCTGCTGTACATACTGTGAGAGTTATTTTTATTCACATGAAAGTTAGCATTATTTGGTTTCATGGAGGAACCACCTCTTGGATTACTAAATTGACCACTGGAGGCGTTCGAGAATTTGTATAGACCTGCCCTAGCACTATACATTTGCCCACTCGTGTATCCCTTGGCGCCATCATTGGTCTCGTTATGTAAGTTATAGTAACTGCCTGGATGATTATTGCCGTTGTTTCTGTTGTCCTGACCCCTGTCATCATTGTTATAGTAATCGCCAATGCTATTGTCATGAATGTACCTATTCTTATTGTGATGTCTACTACTGTACTGGTCGTTATCTCTATTTCCATTGCCATGTTTCCCGCCGTGTTGGTAAAAGTCACTTATGTTGTCATGCTTATCATTGCGTACCTGTTGCTTATTTTTGTAATCATAGTAACTACTGCTTTGGTGGGCATCATTCTTGTGTCTTTTATTATTCGAGTGGAAATTATTTTGGCTATCTTGATCGTACGTATTGTAATTCCTCTTCTGCTTGTTCCTTTGTGCATTATCGTTAAAAGAATACTTTGTGAGGATTACCTTACGTTTGCTGCTGTCATATGAATGCTTGTCTTCTACCATGTACACGTTGTGATTGCTGCTAAAATTGCTGTCGTCTTTGTGGCGGTTGTGTAGGGCAGCTCCGACTCGTTCCTGGTTTGCTGCGGTTTGGCTATTCTCGCTGCCACGTCTGTTATTGCGTCGATTGCCGTGTTCGCCCCCACGTCCGTAGCCACCTCCACTGCCACCTCCATTGCCACCACTGCTGCTGTTCTGACCGGACTGATTGTCCACATTTCGCAGGGCATTATTATCACCGTCATTGTTTCCCTTCTGTTCATTCGTTTTGGGTTCATGTAAAATCCATATATTTCTTGGATTTCTCAAGTAGACAAAATAGGATGGATCCAACTTGCTGTTATATTCCCTCCTAACGTTGTACGTGTGCTTGGCGTAAATGTATGGAGGCCTTCCACATTTCAGATGGTCATTTGAGAAACAATTTAAGCAGGACATACTTTTGTACGGATATTGAATATATTTTAAGTCATTTATAAGCTTTCCTGTATTCGCTTTGAATGCAACATATTGTGCCTTGGTGTTGTGGCAAATCGGTCCAGTCACTCGTTTATAGCATAGGAAGCAGTATGTATTTCTACACACATGTCTGAATGTCAACTCTCTGTCGCAATCGCTAGATCCGCAGTTCTGACATGTGTACTTTTTTTCTTTATACAATTCGCTTTGGAAGTAAAAGTGGAAAAACAAATTTTCGGAATTGATGTCTGGGAATTTTACTAGCCAATTTTTTATTTTTTCTCGAAAATCGTCTACCACGTGGTTGGACTTGGAATCGTCTGGGCAAATTTCTTCACACGTTTGTACACACCTTTCTGCACAAAATTCTGCACTTTCATCCGTGGTCCCTTTTTTTGGAGTGCCCCCCTCCGCGTTTTCGATTACCACTGGGGGGGGGTCCTCCTCCTGCACGGTTTTTTCTTCTATTTCGACAGTTCCCACTTGGTCAATTGAGTCGTCCCCAGTATTTTCTACACCAGCATCGATAGCAGCGTTTTCTTCACCCGAATCGGTGGCAGCATTTTCTACACCCGCATCGGTGGCAGCGTTTTCTTCACCCGCATCGGTGGCAGCGTTTTTTTCTCTCTCTTCCTTCACAGCAACTACACCTTTCGATGGGGGGTTGGACCCCTTCCGCGGCGCCTCCCTTCCCAAAAGGACATCCACAAAATTGTCATAATCCCCCGGCTTATCTTCGCCAATCACATTTGGGTCATAGTAATATCTGTTGCTGGCCTCATTTTGCCTGCTCCTTTTATTTCTCTCCTGAGAGGCAGATGAAACGATGAGATAAATTTTATCTTTCCTCAATTTCAGTAATTTGTTTTCATTCCTTTCCAATTTATGTTCCTTAAAAAAAGAATCTTGTTCCAAATGTTCGGGTCCCTCAATTAAAATATTATCCTTTTGAAAACTGGTCAAAATATGAGCTCGAATTTTCTTCCTCATATTTTCATAGTCATTAATTTGATTTTCGTTTAATTCTTCCAGCATATCGAAACTATCGTTTGTGCTGATTTGATCCATTTCCAGGGTTATGACTTCATCTTCTTCGACGCTACAGTGGTTATTATTGTTATCATTCGTATTGTTCTTGTTTCCATTATTTTTGTTGTATTCCTCATCGGGGGGCACTGTAAGACCCTCCCTATCCCTCCCGAAATTCCCCAACTGATTCTTTTCTGTATTTGTATTTAAGCGAACATTTTTGTCTGGATTTATGTTTATTGTAAAAAGATTATCCATTAAAAGGTGTTTTTTTTTTTTTTTTTACTTATTTTTCCGTCCTATAACGGCGTGTTTGTGGCGCCTCGGATATTCGCGCAAGGTGTTTTTTTGTAGGAGTGATATTATTTTTCCTCTCCCATTAACTGCGTTCTTTTACTTCCCTTTTGTGTTAACTCTTCCCATTAATTGCGCTGTGTGCAATGATGTCCACTACCCTCTTTCGGATAAAAAAGCTTGCGCAGAGGTGTGTACAATTAATGTGTTTGCACTACAAGTGGATGCTCACATGTATATATTAGAACGCTCTGCTGTGCATATGGGTCATAGGGCCACTGTTTGTTTTTTCTCAGTTTGGAAGAATTTCGGCACCCATTTGGCCCTTTTTCTTCTGCTCTCTTTCCACTACAAAAAGCGCCAAAAGGAGTAGAGGGGAACAAATGTCATTTTATCCAACTTAGTAGCAGGTGGGAGGGAATTGGTCGAGTGGGCAAAATTGGTAAGGTTAAAAACAAAACAGCCAAGGTCAGCAAAAGGGAAAAAAAAACGCTGCACGTTACTGAAACATGAGCAAAAGCTGCAGGTCAACCAAACGTAAAACAAACGCTACAAGTTAGCCAAACGTAAACAAGCGCTGCAAGTTAACCAGTTTTTGCGCAGCTTTCATTTTTCATTTTCATGTTTCACTCCGGATGGCGGAATTGCTCATTTTTTCCCTTATTCACTCGAAAGTTAAGTTAAAACAATATTGCAGTTTTTCCTCGCATGAATGAAGTATTCCTTTCTCGCGACGTAACAATACTATTGCATAACATTTTAAAAACAAAAAAAATGCGAACTGTTTAGTTTGAAAAAAATTATTCTCATAAGGTGCAAATGATAGGAGCAAAAATGGGAAAAGCGGCGTAATAAAAAGCAGAAGCTCGGCACCCCAAAAAAAAAAAAAAAAAAA
>NC_020405.1:2334261-2360396 GCF_000321355.1 Plasmodium cynomolgi strain B
TAATACCAATAACGCCGTTACGATTTTGTACAATAATAAGCGCTTGTTATGTTACAGGTATACGCATTTCCCCACTTTTGGAAAACGACCCAACGTTGCTAAATGGAGGCCCAAGGAGAAAAAAACTTCACCAAAAACAAAAAAACACGCTTATTATAAGTTTGACTTGCCATATAAAGTGTGCCATCCGTCATGCTTGCAATTTTTTCGTTCCTTAGCCTGGACGGGGAAGGCACATAACAGGACATACTTCCTCTTCTTGAATACAACTGTTCGTCACTTTTGACTTTTGGCGATCCATTACGGTCATGTGATATGTTTTACTATGGAAAAAAAAAGACCAAAACTCGTTTAGCCAGACGTTACAAAAACTTCAAAAGGGATGATGACAAATGGGAGTGTGCGTTTTTTCATTTTAAAAAGGTGCACACATTTGATCATTATGCTTACGTCCCCTTTGTAATGAAATGAAAGACCAACACGATTATTTTATCAGGCAGTAGGAGGCCAAAAAAAAGAAAAAAAAATAGTTTCCGTTGTACTGATAAGCCATACAGATGCCACAATGCTCAGACGGGGGACAAACTACCCCCTTTTTGGAAACAAGTTCTATTCATCTCTCTTCTCAATTTTGTGTTGAAATATACTTAACCTATTGGTAGGAAAAATTATGCTTTTTTTTCCGTCCCATTGTTTTGCTCCATATCATATCTCAAAAGGAGTAAGGTAAAGAAGCGGAACGAAGCAGAATAAAATAAAGCCAAATTAAACACACTCAGGTTTTGCCTACCATGTAGTAAGCGAAACCCAGTTTTGCTTCAAGTCTACGGAAAAGTAGCTACGCTGGGCCTATAGATGGCCTTAAAAGAATAAACACCCCATATAAATTATTCTCTCATTTGCATACTAATGTATATGGTGATTCTTTCTTTCCTGATTTTACTAGCGCAACATTTTAAAAGTCGAACCTGTGTTCAGTATTGTCACTTCCAAATTGGTTCCTATATATGTCAGAATAATTCACAAAAAAAGGGTAAAATGAGCAGATACACGTTCATGCATGTATGCACACGTGTATGCAAGATGTTCCTAATCGCAACTCTCGTGAGAGGCTCCAACGGGGCAATCGTGTAAGTGTGCTGCAATGGCACTTTTTCTCGTCGAATCGTTTACCCCGCTTAAAAAAAAAAAAAAAAAAATATCATAATAATGTAAGATGCAAAAAGGTTACTGCAGCAAACGTGAAAACATATTAATGTTAAAGAGAAAAATGAGCGCAACGATTGAAGGAAGGGCAACTGTACCATGTAAGTGTAGCCCTTCTCAGCAGAAAAAAGGGGAAAACCTTTTAAGATGTGATGGAGCACATGAGCGCACATATGTGACTGCTCGACTGGCTGATTAATGCACTGGAATGTAGAGAACGTAGCTGCAGCCCCCGTTAGAGTGAAAAAATTGCGGCGCGAGGCTCCAAAGTACGCAAGCGCAGATACGGCAAAGCGATGTTCAGTGAGCATACCCACCGTTTTATCATACGTGCTCTTCGTGTGTATTCCTGCACGGTTGCACCAGCTTGAGCAAGTGCCGCCGATATTGACGCCGTTGAAGCAGTAGCAGTAGTAGCAGTATATGCCGCTCTCCCCTGTGCGTAATTTTTCCTTGGTAAAAGATGAACATTGTGTTGTGCCTAATTTGGATCCTTATATATATAGCTGACGACGGAAGTAAGGCAAATGTGGAGTGCAAAAGACAGAATGACGTAAACAAAGCGAATAAGATCTACTCGTACAGCCTATTGAAGGGTAAAGTACAGGATCGAAATGCACACCATCGGAATTTTGTACTTTATAAGAGACGAGCACTGTTCCATATACGCATCCCGAGGAAGAACCTGGAGAGGCACAACCTATTCAGCAATGATCTCCGTTATAAAAAAATTAACAAATTTTTGGAAAATAAAAAGACAAACAAGTTGTGTTATTTACATATAAGTAATAACCATCATGGAATAAAAAAAAAGAGGAATAAAAACAAAACTTTGCAACTGTTGTTTGAAAAAAAAAAGTTGCTGCAAGAATATTTTTGCAACTTAAAATCATCCTTTATGGATAGATATAGAAACACAAAAATTGTAACGAAGCTTTTTTTATCGTCCTCTTTGTTGATGCTAACCCTTAACCTCATTGGAGTAAAACCAGAAGACATCGCTCTACACGATAAAAGAATAATCAGAGCATTTGAATTTTACAGAATTGTAACATCAGCATTGTTTTATGGTGACATATCACTATACGTGTTAACAAATGTTTATATGTTATATGTGCAGAGTCAGGAGTTGGAAAGGTCCGTGGGTTCATCTGAAACGCTGGCTTTTTATTTGTCCCAAATTTCTATCCTCTCCGTAATTTGCTCCTACTTGAAGAAGCCCTTCTATTCAACAGCACTGCTGAAATCGCTGCTCTTTGTAAACTGTATGTTAAATCCTTATCAGAAATCTAACTTAATTTTTGGGATAAATATTTACAATATTTACTTACCCTATTTCTCCATCTTTATTGATATTTTGCATGCACAAGATTTGAAAGCTTCCCTGTCGGGGATACTGGGGGTGACCAGTGGGTCCATTTACTACCTTTTGAATATTTACGCGTATGAAAAATTCAACAAAAAGTTTTTTCTAATTCCGCGTTTTTTGAGGAATTATCTCGATTCGGTGAGCACGGACGATGTGTTCTAGTTGATCCTTGCGGAGGGGGGCGTAAAACATGAACAATTTCGCATTCGCCATGTTGTACTGCGATTTCTATTCCACCTTTACCTCTGTGTTTGCCCTTTTTTTCAGTGAGTTTCTCAATTTTTTTTCAGTAAAATATGTTTTTTTTTTTTTTTCCCCCTCCCATGCGGATTTCCCCCGGCATATGTGTATCCTGGTGCACATTATACACTGCACCTCCTTCTCGCTAAAACGCTTTGCTGTGATAATTAAATGGGAAAAGACAAACTCTGTGGTGCTCTGCACCAACTTTGTTTTTAATATACACATTGGAAGCAGGCGAGTAGATGTCGCCACTTACAAGTGCTATCCGCTTCTTGATTAGAAAACATAGTCCCATCACATGGTTATAAAAAAAGACATTTCCCACTACAGTACCATTTACTGGGTCGCTACTATTTGTGGAGTCACCACCTTTTGCGCAACCCTTCTGGACAATTACACTAAATTGTTGTTCATAGTTAATTGCACGTTCCAAACTTTTGGACGCATTTTTCAACAAAAAAAAAGTTGGCTTGAATAAACTCCTATCATTAATTTGTTTCACGTACTTGTGAAAAAACGAATCGGCCAAAATAGTTTTATTTAAACTGTCGCAACTCTCCAAGAACATTTCGAGGTAGTTGTAATTTACACACATCGTCAATTGGTACTTATTTATAAATATTTCGTTCCTTGTTCTGTTTATTGCTTCTTGACCTACGTAGCAACCTTTGTCTTTTGCCAAATAGTTTAACTTATCGTAGTTCAGGTCGAAGGGGGACAGGTCTTTAAATTTGAAGGCGTCTCTGTCGATGTTCCCCCTCGAGCCATTCGCTGCGTCGGATACACTGGGCCCACCATAAACAGACGAACCATGCGAACCACTTGCGTTTCCCTCCGTGCTCTCCACAAAAAGCGGATCGTTTGAATACAAATTTTCCACGACTCCTAAATTCAGCTTCATGTAATCATACACGAAAGTGGAGGGTAGATTTACCTTTTCTTCCTTTTCAAAGCTGAGAAGCATTTCGCAGGCCTCCTTTTTATTCCCGTTGCTAGGCTGGTCGATTCCCCCGTTGGGCGCTTTACTCCAGGGGGAATTTACAAAGTCTGTTGTCACGACTATGCCTGTGTCTTTGTCCCTTTTTTCGTCTACCAGCTTCTTCCCCTTCCCCCTCATTTGGTACATTCTATATCCTAAGAAGTCATTTCTTGCATCTTTGGACAGGAGGAATATTCCTGGGTCATTGGAAAGAGTAGAAAGTTCTTCCTCCATTTGGCTAGCGCTATCTCCATCGCTGCCCACCGCGTCTCCTGTGGAAATTCCCCCTCGGAGGATGGACGCATCTGACAGGAGCTGATAAACTGCGATGTTGGCCATCTCGCTAAAGTGAACATCACATGAGAGTTTGCGCTTTTCCAATATGTTGAGCAACATTTTGGATGCTTTCACATTACAGTCCATGTAGAAGAGGCTAAAGGCATTCTCTTCATGGGTATATTTTACATTGTATAAAAAACAGTCCGCCAATATTTTTCCATTGTTTTGCAAAAATAGGGAAGGCAATCCTTGGGTCCATTTTTTGTAGTTTACATTATGGCCACACAGTTGATACGCACTTGTATCATCCAGGCTGGATAATACATTTTTGGGGACATTTTTATATAAAGAAAAATCCTTTTCCGTTATTATTTTATTTAAATCGTTGGTTGTCAAGCTTTGCAGAAATCTGAATGAGTCTGTTCCACAAATTTGCACGAGCGTCCTATTTTTTAATCTGCACAAGAGGTACTTATTCATTGAATTAAACTTTGTTATATGCCAAAAAATGGATGTGACTGTTTTGTTCGTTTTTTTTTTTTCTTGCGAGTGTTGTGCTAGGTATGGCTATGTAAATAAATGTGCCTCCTTTCGAGAGATGGTACAAAATAGTTCCCTTTTTTAACGCTTAGGTTGCATCAATTTTTCTCATTAACGTCGACAGAAAAAAAAGTGCGTATGTATTGAACAGATCCAGCGGTGGCAGCTTTGGTGTTTCCTTGCAGCAGCTACATTTTTAAGAATTGCAAAGTTGTGTAAGATACGTGGAGTGCGAAGCAGTTTTTGGCCACGTACGATGGCTCACAGGTCCGCTAACATAACACGCACGCGCGAGCCCCCATTTCAGGCTTAAAAAACGCACTTACTGCGCGAACTGCGTAAACCGCGTTAACTGCACGATCTCCACAAACACTTGTCAAAGTGGTCATTTGTTAAGAAAAAAATAGGGAAAAGAAAGTAAGGAATACACCTTTTTCTTCCTTTTTAATGTTATAAAAAAATCACAAAAAAAATGTGGGCAAAAATAAATCTTCAAAATAGCCATAAAATGGATATGTTATATACACGCAGCGCAAAAACACACACAAGAGCAGTTATGCCCCACCGTTCATGCTAGGTCAACTTGTGAATTCTACATCTCGCTGATTTTACGAGCCATTTGAATGCCTTCACAACGTATGTCACTTTGACCTGGTTGTGATTTTTTCTTTTTATTCTTTTTTTCTTTTTATTCCTTTTATTCCTTTTTTACTTTTTTCACCTTTTTCACTTTTTTTTCCTTTTTTTTCCAATCCGCTTTGCGGATGTGCAGGTTGCTTCTCCCCATGTGAGCGTCGTCCCTTTTGGCATACATTTGTGTAGGCCCTCTCCCCGCTTTGGATTCGTGGCCATTGCGACGATGGTGCTCCTGCTTAGCACCTATATCATCTGTGTGGTCGAAGAAGAAGCTGTCAAATTTTTTACTTGGCGGAATTGTTACCGAGTTAATGGTCGTTAAATTCTTTTTGCACATTTGAATAAAATTATTTAACAATTCAGTGTTCATTTTTTTAAAAAAAGGGTTCTCCGAAATGACAATATTTTTTAAATAATTCAGTTCACATAAATGGCTAAGAATTCCTGCGTCCATAATGAAATTATTTTGTATATAAAAGTGTTTTCGCGGTCATGTATACGATATCCCTCTGTACATGTGTTAATTTGTTACTGTTTAATCGTAACTCTTGTACATTTGAAAAATGGGAACCAAAACAAAATTCTCTCATTCTGTTAAATGAAAGGGAAATTTTTTTTAAGTGTGTCATAACTTTGGTCGGTTTTGCAAACGTTTCAATTTTATTGTTCTTTAAAATGAGTGTCTCCAAATTTTGGAGATTTGCTAAATTGGGAACTTTCTCAATCTCGTTATATGCTAATATTAACGTTTTCAAATTTCCCAATTCGCATACCCCATCCATTATTTTGATTTTATTGTTGGACAAATTTAGGTACACTAAGTTGTTTATGTTGCTTAGGTAATTTATGTTATCTATTAAATTGTATTGTAAAACGATTTGCTGTAAATTTAAGTTCATTTCTAGCATCGACAGATCTTTTATTTTGTTTTCACTCAAGTCAATTTTTTGCAAATTTTTCATTTGATATAATTCTTCACATTCTTCTATATTTCTGTTTTTTAAAATTAGTTCTCTGCAATTTGATATATCTCCATTTTTGATTACAGAGGATATCTTTAGTATCGTCAATTTGGCTATGATTTCTTCGTCGTTTTCTCTCTTCTCATCGCATTGCTGCTTTTCCATTTTGTTTCCATAAAAATTGTGAGCAGGATGAGGGATTTCTCAGTATAGTTGGCTATGTCTAGGAATGGCTCTCCAACCACGGCATCCCACGGGGGTTGCAAAAATGAAAAAAAAAAGCGGACAGCCTAAACGAGCAAGCGGATAGCCTAAACGAACAAGCGGATAGCCTAAACGAACAAGCGGATAGCCTAAACGAACTAGCGCAAATGAAGCCTTCCAATTCGAACCCCTCCGTTTTACATCACAAAATAGTGCTTCCCTTTTGGAACATTCCCATTTTTGTTATCTACATAAAAAAGATTGCAAAACCTCCTGTTGTTGCATTCAACGTAATGGAGAAGCATATGCAGCTTTCTTAACTCGGTTAAGGAATCAATCGCCTTCAAAACGATGTATCGCCTAAGGTTCCAAGTACGTCAAGTCAAAGCGGCTAAAACAAAATGGTTAACCAATTTTTAATCTTCAAAATGGGCACCCAAAAGGGAAGATTTTTCAAAATGTATGCAAATAAATATACATGCACCGCATTTCCGCAAAGTGGAAAAAAATATGCCACCTCGATCTCGCTTTGCAATTTTTATTTTATTAATTTCGTGAGTTGTTTTTACGTTTGGCAAAAATGTAGAGAAGCTTTAAAAGAACTGTATTTTTATTTGGCCCCAAAAAAAAAAAAACAAGGAAAAATTTAAATGCAACAATAAAGGGGAGGTAGAAAAATAAAATCACTCCAAAAGTTAAGGGTAAGGAACAAACGAAGAAGCCCGAGGTGCGGGCGTACAAATTAAACCCCAAGCAAAAAGTGCTGCAAAACCGATGGCCAACGCGGAAGCAGTGGCGGCAACGGTTGCGGTGTAATGAAAGCCTCAATGCGTCGCAAGTACGCAAATTTGTTAATTACCGAAAAGGTGTACCAACTTGGGGGGAGGACGAATCGGGTGAAAAAAAAAAGGGGGCAATAATCAAAATGTAAGAAATGTCGGAATGTCGAAAAGCCAAATTGAGCAATTTGACGGAAAGAAAATTGCCATGCTGCGCTCTCCTCCATTTCCTTCCTACGTACGTAGCCACGTCGCATGGGCAGCTGGGTAGTAAACCAAAAAATTGAAAAAGAAAAACGCGTCCAACGACAGAGACAAACGTGTGGGTACCCACTCAGACCCTGGGCGAAGCTTTCTCCAACGCACCCGCGGAGATGCAGAGGCTACCATCCTACACCTGTATGCGGGCGTATGATATGTAGTGGTAACTTCCCGACGCATGTTTATGCATTTTTTGGACGGCCAGTTTATGATCCTTAGCCATTTGGGGATTTTTTTTCATTTCCAACATTTTGTGTTCTGCCTTTTCGATAATTTTCTTTTTCATGGTCTTCCTTCTTTTGAAAATATATTTCAGTTTGCGAATTCCCTTTAATGACAGAAATTTCTTCCACATGTTTTTAAAGACACTCTTGAGCGCCATGTCAACTCTTTGCAGAACTTTAAACTCTGATTTTAAAACATTCCATAAGGCTAGACCGGCCATGGGTGCGAATAGATACGGTCCAATGGATGCAAATAAACCAACGGAGAAAACACTCTTCATGCAAGCTTGTGTCGAGTTAGTTAAAGTTGCTTTAACAGCTTGTTGGATACATACTTGTTTAGGTGGAGGGATAGTAGAAGTGTAACAACTGGTGACAGGTCCCATTCCGATGTCAGTAGCGTGTTGAGTTATATCCATTGCGCTTAATAAAGTATATGCAGATAAAGTGCCCAGAGTCATGAACCCTAGTATTTCTTTCATCCTACTTTTTTCTCTTTCTTTTTGCCATTTGCCTATGAAGTGACCAAAATATGGAGCTTGCGTGTAGAACATTTGACTTAAGTAAGGCAATTGCATTTCGCTAAAAATGATTTTGGTTAATTTGAGAGAGAAGGCAGAGGATAGGGAGACTCCATTTTTCATGGCCTTCAATTCTTTCTTCATAGATTTCGGTAGTAACACGTCGAAGTAGTGCAGGACAGCATCCCCTCCAAGGATCATTTTAAAATCGTTTACAAAATTTTGGTCGTCAATTTTGTTGCCAAATGAATTTTTAGAAAATTTGGATTCATAAGAATGTAAACTTTCTGGGTTCTTCAAATGTTGCAAAGCAAAAGTTGAAATCGTTTTCCACAAAGCAGAACAATGATCAGCGCACATCGAATTTTGTAATTCTTTCATTCTGTCTTCAGTATTTAACTGGGCATATGCCGGGTTGATAGCCGCCATTCCTGGGTTTCTAGCAACACTAAAAGGTTCACGTAGACGTTTTTCTGAGCTGATTTGCACTACATGGTCTACAATTTCGATGAAGGCTTCATTAATCAGCCAGGATTCATCCTCATTACGTAGAAGCTTATGCAACTCTGCCACTTTTTCTAGTAACATCATTGCCTTTTTCATGTTGATGGTTGCTCCAAACCAAATGGCATGTTCTACTTTAAAACTTGGTTTTCTCAGGAGCATATTTCCAAGGGAAACAATTTTTTTGAAAAATTTTCGAAACGCTGTTTGTTTCGTTGGCTTGACCGTTCTGGAAAACATGATATTCTCTTCGATGTTACTTTCTAGTAGGTACTTACTATCTTCAACAACTTTGTAGATGAAGGTGTCCTTGTTATATGAATTGTCCGAAAGTTCTAGCCATACTCCTAAAGCCCTTGCGAATTCTTTATTTATGTAGTGATCCCATTTGTCATTTTGATTAAAAATTAATTTGTTTTCTTGCCTTTGTCTTTCTTTTTCTTCATTTAATTCATTTTGCTCTTGCTGTAATTTCTCCTGCTCTGCGACTTCTTCGCTTTCACTGCTATCATTATTGCTGGACTCCTTCAGTTCCTTCTCAATTGAATATTCCATTTTTTGTTTTTCAATTTTTTCTCTTTTGTACTCTTCAAACCCTTTGGTGAACCACGTGGACATCAAATTGTCGGCATACTTTGCGAATCCTCCGTCTGTAAACACCTGTTTGGCTAGATCCACATTTCGGCTTTGATAAAAAGTCATATTTTTTGGCATATATTTCGCGTTTTGAATAATTTCTCTAGAAGCGATTGTATGCGTAGTAAACCGGATGGTCGTCAATATGTTTTCTAGCAAATGTGCAGGAATGTGTTGCAACAGTTTCATCTTGGCAAGCGAGGTTAGCAATCTCTTTTTTAGGAGTCCCTTTTTCATAGTCACCACAAGCTTTCGAAGTTTATGTGGTATTAACGCCGATGTAGAAGTTGCAAACTTCTCAGCCCTGGTTGCAGTTAGCATTTTCTTTTTCTCATGGTAGTAACTCTTAACTGGGTCTTTTCTCGAAAGGGATGACATTATGAACAAGTTCACATAGAATAAGTTTTCAAATTTAGCTATGTGGTTTAAGAACTTTAAATTATTTCCTCGCACGATAAATTTTAGTGGGCTGTTTGTTAACGACTGCAATTCTTCTAGTGTCTTCTTCATGGAGTCTAAATTAGACTTGGGAGATTTGGAGAGGACACTATTTAAGTACAAATGATGACGTATGGATGACACATCATTTAGGAAGAACTTTCTAATATTTTCGCTTTTCCTAAAAATGTTAGCATATTTATCCACAAGGGCGTAGAAAACTAATAGTGCTTTACTCCTGGCATTGTACTTGGCATCCATTTTGATCAGTTTATCTTTTAATTGCTTTCCTCTCTTGACAAACTCGTCGTAGACAAATTTGATTTTCCTTCTTTTTTTTCCTCCCCCAACATTTCTAACTTGTACGTTTATCAATTCTCTGTTATCGTACCAGAACAGGTACTTATAAAAATCCGTGTATAAGTTTTGCTCAAAAATGAGGCTTATATAATTAGGATTGGGTTCTCCCTGGTGGGACGAATTTTCTATTTCAGCAAAGGTTCGTAACATATCAAAGGCTCTTTTTAAGCTTCTCTGATTTTCCTTATCCCCTTCATCCATTTTTAGGACTTTAGGCTTATACAGAGTAGACTTTTCAAAATCGCAGCTGAGGGTATTCTTGGCATCATCCCTTGGACATACCTGTGAGAATATCCTCACTGCATTGTGCGAAAACGAGATGGAGTTTTCATAACCATACGCTTCACTATTGTTAAAGACCTTCTGTATTTCGTGTATATTTATCAAAGTATATGCATTTAGAATCAATTCTAACAAATCGCAAGTTACTTTCCTTTCCCCTACATAGGTACTATGTCTACCGGGTCTAGATTCGATCGGAATGAATGTTATGTCTTTATTGAAGATTTTCTTGGGTTGGTAATACACATTGCAAACTTCGTTGTACATGAAGAAGGTGTAATCGGAGTTGGCCATCAGCATGGTTTCTAACGAATAAAAAGGTTTCAACCCTTGAACAAAGTAGTGATTGTACGAAAGGTAAGCTAAGGACAGCATCAGGAGATGACCCATTAGATATATGTTAGAAGAAGATGCTATATAAATTTCGTAGTTTAGACCCACAGAGGAGGATGCCAATTTGTTGTATTTTTTCCTAATCGGTTCGATCAGTTCCCCTAAGGCTAAATTATGGAAGTATAGTCTCTCTAACTGATTTACTCCAGGGTTGTTCACAAATACATGACAAAGGTATTGTCTTAAAATTTTGTTATACTTGGCACTTAACGGATGCATCTCTTCATTTCGAAACGAGTTAGCCCCTGAGATGAAGTTTTTATCTTCGTATGCATCTCGCCCAAAGTTGGCATTTTTTCTATTCATAGAGTTATAAATGGCGCTTAAAATATTATTGTAATTGTTAGATCCCATTGATTTTCTTCTTTGCAATTCGGAAATCACTTCGCTTCTTAGTTCTTCCAAAGCTCTGGAATATTCAAAAGAAAGGTTTAGGTAGTCCCCTGTTTTTTGTAAAGGTTCATTAAGACGGCAATAATTATCTACCTCTTCTGAGAATTTAGGTCCTATCATTTTTTGTAATTCTATTTCATTGGAGCTCAGCGTATTTCTTTTATCTAAATTCATGTAGTTTGAAAAGTGGTAATTTACAGGCCCTTTTTGTGTTTTGTATTTTACGTTCAGTCCTTCCTCTGATGTTTCGTCGGATCCACCCGATCTGGACATCTTCTCCTTAATTAGCTTATCTTGTCCGTTGTCTACGTAAAAGACGTTGGAATCATCTACATCTGATTCATCCGCGTCAGATTCATATCCCCCCGATTTATTCCCTTTTTTTCCCTTGGCCATCTTTATTCTAGAATATTCCCCTTTATTCAGGTTTTCCTCAATTTCCTTTGCTCTGTTTTTAGCATGCGTGTTGTCATACTTCACGGTGATAGGAGAAAATCCGTTTTCATACGTATTATTATTATCGCCGGATCCTTTGTTGTGTGTTCCGTATTTTCCCATTTCGCTTCCGGTCATCTTGGGGAATTCACTTCCATCTGTTCCTTTTACGTACGGATGTTCGACAATTTCGTCCGATGATGCACCTTTTTTATTCTTAGGTCTTAATCTTTTAACTTCACCTTCATTTAACTCATACTCAGTATCGCTAGAATGGTCATCTAAATCGTGAGGGGAATTGGTGCCTGTATGTATTTCCCCTGGCTTCCTTAGCACATTTCTTTTGTTTCTCATCCTATCGTACGTGTCGTCGCCTTCATTGGAGTTATCGTCACTCGCTTTTTTATTGTTATTATTCTTAGGGTTATTTATCCCGTGCTGCACATGATATACTAATGGGTTGTTAATTCCATTTCCACCGTAAATTCCCTGTCCCTCACCTGCATTAACAGGCTGTAACCCATGAATGTACTCTAAGCTTGGGACACTGCTTTTTCCATTGTTGTGCATGGGATCTGTCCCTGCTCCGTTTGCACTTCCTGGGTAGTTTGGCCCGTAGCCTCCTTGTCCGTATCCTCCTTGTCCGTGTCCCCCTTGTCCGTAGCCTCCTTGTCCGTATCCTCCTTGTCCGTCTCCTCCTTGTCCGTGTCCCCCTTGTCCGTAGCCTCCTTGTCCGTGTCCTCCATGTCCGTGGCCTCCATGTCCGTATCCCCCTTGTCCGTGTCCCCCTTGTCCGTATCCTCCTTGCCCGTGTCCCCCTTGTCCGTGTCCCCCTTGTCCGTATCCTCCTTGTCCGTATCCTCCTTGTCCGTCTCCTCCTTGTCCGTGTCCTCCTTGTCCGTGTCCTCCTTGTCCGTGTCCGCCTTGCGTGCCACCATTTTTACCATGATCTAACCCATAAGTTGTCGTTCCGCTTTCGTCATTTACATCGGGATGCTCGACATAGTATGGAGTTCCGTTTTCCCCATGTTTTTCAGGTCCAGTACTTTTTTCATAGTCTCCTCCATCATGTGAAGGGTTTGTTTTGTTTGCCCCTTCTTCGCCTGGTCCACCTGCGTTTTTTTTTCCACCGCCATTTTTTCCGAAATCTACACCGTAGGTCGTCGGTCCAACTCCGTAATGTCCCTTGGCTCCTGATACATTTTGCGCATTAGTTCCACTTCCATTTTGTCCATCCGCTTCCGTACCATTTTTTCCGTAGTCTCCTTCCCCTGGAGCTGCTCCATTTCCCCCATGGTGCACGCCATAAGTTCCCGATTCATTCCCATCGGTACCTGTCCCGTTTGCATCCCCAGGTCTGAAGTGTTTTTTAAAATAATGTGGATATCCCTCTATGCCGTTTTTTCCATCATGATCTCCTTTACCATCTCGAATGTTTACATTTAGGTGTGATGTGTATGTTGGGTTTGTTCCATCGTTGCCATGTCCGCCATGGTACGCGGTTCCAGCCGTGCCATCAGGTCCGAAACCCTTACCGTCGGTTCCACCATAAGGTTCGTAGCCCTTTCCACCAGATCCTCCATAGGGACCATAACTCTTTCCATCAGATCCACCATGCGGCCCATAACCCTTTCCACCCGATCCACCATACGGCCCATAACCCTTTCCACCCGATCCACCATACGGTCCATAACCGTTCCCGTCAGCGCCGCCGTACTGTCCATAGCCCTTCCCGTCAGCGCCGCCGTACTGTCCATAGCCCTTCCCGTCAGCGCCGCCATGCTGTCCATAGCCCTTCCCGTCAGCGCCGCCATATGGCCCGTAACCCTTTCCTCCAGCGCCATGCTCATATGGAGGTGCGGTAGGAGTTAACCCCCCGCTTTGTTTGCCAACTAAATTGTAAGGCCCATTTCCTAACTCATCATAAACCCCAGTGCCTCTATTTTTTGCATTAGGGTTTTTGGAACCTGCCTGGGGGTCTGAGAGTTCATATTTCGTATTGGGTAAAGAACCCTGTACTCCTTTATCATCCCCAAATTTATTTTTCCCCCTTTGAGCTCTCTTCATATCAGCCTTTCTTTGATTGTTTATCCTTTCTTCCTCTTCTTCTTCTTGTTTTCTAATTTTTTCATATTCGTCTCTTAATGTGTCTTTTTGATTTTTGTTGAACCCACCATTTCGTTGCTGTCCTTTATTCGAGTTATCACCATGAGAAGACATGTCAATATTGATCCCTCCCCCGGCATTTCCTTTATAGTTATTTGATGCTGGCCTTGACCCGGATCCCACTCCGGATCCTTTATTAAATCCTAATGGTGAATTCCCTGAATCAGTTCTTGAACCCAAATGAGTTCCTTTACTAGAGCCCATGTCCGATTTCCCATTTTTTTTACTTCCATTCGGATCATTGTCGTCTTCCTCTTCTTCCTGTTCTTGTCCAGGCATATAAAAAATAACTTTGGTTTTTTTCTGTGGAGTATAAGTTGGGCTCTGCGTTTTCACATACTGTTTTCCATCTCGTACGCTCCCTTTTGCCTCTTTTATACTTATAGAATCAATTCGTGCGAATATGAACAAAATTAAAAAAATAATTTTTAACATTTTACTTTGCTTTTGCGATTATAAAAGGGGAGGCAAATTCAGGGAAAAAATAAAACAAAATAAAAAGAAGCGATGTGAAGCCAGAACGGGAATGAAACAAGGTGCGAAGATATAACTAAAGGTAATGAACAGTCCTATTGGGAATGAACAAACAGGTTGTGCTTAAATTTTGGGTGAGGTGAAAATTCACGTGATTAATTTTTGCGAATCGGACACATTGTGGGGAACGCTGCGTCTATTTGCAGTTGCGTAGCGCATGTCAGTGTGTATGTCTACTGGTATGTCCACGTGTATGTCTACGCACATATCTATAAGGACGCCTAAACACTGAGCTGCGCTTGTATTTTCACTATCATATTCAACAGGTGAATGTATGGAGTCAATTCATTTGGCAGCGAAAAACTATTAAATCCTCACAAAAATTAGAAACTTAAAAACTAAATGCGGGTATGTCATAAAATTGGCATGGACGAACATGCGTGTACATCTTATATCTGGACAAATATGGAACTCCGTATTTTTTTTTTCAATTTCGGTTTTGATTTGAAACGGAAAAAAGAAAAACCGAGCTCCTACATGCGCAAAAAAAAAGAAAAAATAAAACCAAAAACATGAAGAGAAAACAATACAAAACAAAAAAAGCAAAAAAAAAAAAAAAAAAAAGCAAAAAAACTAAAGATCTGCGCAGAAACGTGAAAGTGTTCTAAAATGAAAACATTTTATTGTCGCAAATCAGCATATTTCTAACTTCTTCACATATATGCTACGAAAAAACGCACGATTGCGTTAAAATACCCACCTAGGATAATGTGCACGTGTGTTCCGCCATATGGAAAAAACTGCGCGACGTAGAAATAAAAAAATGGAAAACGAAAATTCAATCCATCTGCAGTGGTTGTTCGTTTAATTTTTCATTCGTCTGTCCACTCGTCTGTCCACTCGTCTGTCCATTCGTCTGTCCATTTGTCTGTCCATTTGTCTGCCCATTTGTCTGCCCATCCATTTGTGTTTTTTTTTTTTTTTTCACCCTTCCGACACAATTGCACAAATGCATGCACATTTTAGACAATTTCCTTTTGAAATGTTCTATTTCGTCCTGAGATGCCGCATTTGATAGTTTGCACAGTGGCGCACAATTGTAAAAAAAAATAAAAAAAATTGGAATAGTCGTATACACCAGATGTGTACTTTCCGCCATACACAAGCGTCAATTTTTTTTTATTATTTCTTTTGATACACTTTATGGCATATGTTTCTGAATTGGTCTGAAAAATTCAGCGAAAAATTTGCAGCAAATATCGCTGCGTGTGGGTACGTATTGGTATGTCATTTTTCAGAAAGGCAAAAAAAAAAATTTAGAATTAATATTTAAAAATACACATACAGAAAAGAGTGTCAGTATGGCAATGTGGCATTGTTACAATGTGGGAAGGTGCTTTGTACTGCAACGCAAAAAAGGGTAGATTTTTTCTTCACTGCATTTCCACTTAGTTGCACTTTGGTCTGTATTTTTTTTTTTTTTTTTATCTTCTAAACAGTTTCGTAAAACGGGAATAAGTCAAATTTTAAAAGAGGAAAAAGTTTTACGTACGACTGAAAGAGGAAGCAAAATGCGATAAAGGTACATATTACGTGTGTAACCCCCCGCACCCCTAAATATGAAAATGTATTTAAAGTTTTTCCTGTTAATCGCACAATATGTACTTACTAACTGCTGATTATGTAGGGATGTTTTTTCGAGCCGGTCAAAAAGGTAATCATCATTAAATTAAACATGCATACTTTTTTTTTTTTAACAGTTTTATTGCGATTGGTTTAAAGGACATGTTTAATTTTCGTTTAACTGTAAGCCGCACGTTTGCGTTCTTCCTTTACCTAACAGCTATTTTTCAACTGCCAACACACCATGTTAGGGTTGCGGAATGAAATTCCTTTTTATCTGCGATGAAGAGGTATTTCTCTCCCCTGTGCTTCTTCGCAACAGGGTGTTGTTTCCTCCTTATAAGCTAATCCCCACATGAAAGCTTCACCTCCCTTTTAGCTTTCCGTACACCTTAACTTTTTTACATGTTCGTAGGAACATGTGGAACAACTGCGCAGCAGTTGCGTAATTGACAGGGGTTGTAGAACAGCAGGGCGAACCTTTCTTTTTATATGCGAGGGGATGTTCTGGCAGTTTTTCAGTTTTTTCGGTTTTTCCATTTTTTCCATTTTTTCCATTTTTCCATTTTTCCATTTTTCCGGTTTTTTAAATATTTCACATTTGTAGCACTGGCCCTTTCCATAACAATTTCTAGTTTTCTTAAATTTTCACATTCGGGAGCCCGAGCAGGGAAATGACAAAAATGCGTAACACGGCAGTGTTGTACAGTATGCTGCATATGCCTGCTCGTTTTATTCATTCATTTGGCAATCCCCACCCTCCCCCGACGACGCAATTTCCCTTCTTAAGGGTTTCCATCCCTTTATTACGCAAAACGAGGAACAGTGGTAAGGAATAAATATTTGCGCGTGGTGAGGAATAAATTTTGAAGGTTCACAGATCGCTTGCATTTATATATATTTATTTTTTGCCCCCGGTTTCATTTTTACTTTAAAGTGGAAAAAAAAAAAAAAAGTGATATATCGTTGCGGTGGGCGGCACTCAACTAATCGTAAATACGAAGGCGGCACGTTATTTTTTTTTTTTATAAATTAAAAATTTTAAAACTCTTTTTATCCTACAACTGCTTTATTTTTATGCATACATTTTTGCAAAAATTAACTTCAATTTTTTTTAAGTTTTTATGTCAGCTATCTTTTCGCTATGCAACTCGCACGTCGTATGTAATAGGGAAAGAGAAGAACAAATGTTACGTGCGTACGTATGGATAGGTACCAAGGGGCGCCTTATTATTAATATACCATTTTGACGAGCATTTTTTCCCCACTTGTTCAATTTTACGTTTGTTGAGGTGGTCAGTTTGGGAGACCTTTTTACTTATGGCTTTTGCTCCCATTTTGCTGCAAACGTTAGTGAAGCTTCCCTTTTTGCCTGGGATGCTGCCAAAAGTTTAGCCAGCAAAAATACAACAAAGGGGATATAAAACACACGAAGGGGGACAACTGTGGCCACATATGTATGCTATCGCGTGACTCATATGCACGTAAGACCGTAGCGAAACTATCGATTGTCGCATTTTCCCCGTTGCGCCTTTTCCGTTTTTGTGGGTGGCAAATTCACAGCGCGCTGAAGGTTCGAAAAAAGAAAGGCCCCCCCCCCAAAAAAAAAAACACATTTTCACCATTTTAAATATATTAAACTAAACAATGAAGCACAGGCCACATTTGAAACAGCAGAATAAGCATTTTAAAAAGTTAAAGAACCATAAGAAGAATAATAAGAGTGCGAAAAATTTGCAAAAGAAAAAAAAAAAAAATTTAATCCAAAAGTACAGCAGCATATTACATCGTGCACTTCAGTCCCATAATAGCAAAGTGAGAAAAATAAAGAGTGAACTGGAGGAAAAATCAAAGTATATACCTTTCTATAATTGCTTAAACATCTGCTTGTTAGGGTTCCACGAAGACGCTGATGTACTATCATTTAAGAAAGAGTTTATAAAATATCTGTGTGAACAAAATGGAGATAATGTCATAACGGACACAATAAATTTGTACGATATATATACAGTGCACGCAGAAAAAAAAAAAAAAGATCGCTTGTAATTTATGACGTTCCGAGAGACATTTACGGAATTATAGATGGAACCAAATGTGCGGACATCGTGTTGTGTATATTTAAGGATGGGGCAATTGAAAATTCTTCGTTCGACGAATTGGGTTACAACCTTTTGTCGATTTTAAAAATACAAGGTGTTCCTTCCGTCATCGGGGTGGGCTATAACACGGACGAAAGCAGCAAATATTCTCAAAAATTCGTGACTAGATATTTCAATTCGGAGTTTACACAACAAGATAAAATATTTTTCATCAACGGTAATGGTGGCAACACTGACCGATTAAGCAGGAACGGAGATTTTTACAAGTTGTACAGCGAAATTATGAATATGAAAGTACGAAACGTTTCTTATCGGGAGGGCAGGGGTTACATGTTGGTCAATTCTTATGCGTACAATCAGCAGACAGACTCCGTTTATTTGAAGGGCTTTGTCAAAGGGGCAGGATTTAATGCCCATAACCCTGTACACATAACAAACGCGGGTGATTATTACATTGATGATATATACGTCATAGATGTGATGACGTCGAAGAGGAATATCGGTGAAGAAAAAGTGAATAGATCTCTAAATCGTTTTAGCCAAAGTAACCAAAGTGAAGGAATCGATTCCAATTTTTTAAGTGACATTCTGAGCAGGCAGATGACCCCTGACTTGAACTTTTACTATAACTGTAACAACATTGACTATAACTTTTTGCCGATTCAAAATTGTAAAAACAGGTGTAACATGAATGAGGAGGATGACTTAGTGTGTGTACGTCCGTACACGGAGGAGGAGCATCGCTTACAGTGCGATAATTTAATGACACTTAGGGATAGTAGCAAAGCGGAGGTGACCACTGGGAGAGGGCCAAGTGAGAGACTGCCAAACAGCAGGGATGACCATTCCATCGAGGGAGGAGACCTTGTGTATAAATTTAATTTGGACAGTGCATTATCCCACGGGAGTAGTAACCAAAAGGGATGGCTTCACAGCGGCAGTAACGGCGCGACCAGCGTGGAGCAGCCGAATACGTTCAATGAGCTGTACGCATCCTCCACCAACATGAGTAGCAATAACACGTATGGAGGCACAGAACAAAGGTGCCATTCGAACCATTCGTGGGCATATGTGTCCAACGAGAAGCACGAAGTGGGAGAAGACTTTATATGTTCATACAACAGGAATGAAACGTTGAACGCAAGGAAATATTTTCTAGAGAGTAATAACACGCTTAGGAAAGAGGAATATCATTTAAAAAGCGGGGAGGAATCAAAGGTAAGTAGCTCCGCTGAGGACAGCGAAGACGACTTGGATGTGGACGACGAAGAGGATAATGTCCCCACGAATGGCGCGGCAAGCGATGCTACGAATAATGAAGACATCGAAAGGGACTCCAACAATTCCGACCACGTCTACCTGTGCAAAAATATAAGCGCAAAGGAAAGATTTAAAAAGTACAGAATTCTTCAGAGCTTCAAGTCGTCCTACATAGACGTGTATGAAGATTTACCAGTGGCTTACTCACGCATTTACGATTATGAAAATTACGAAAATTTAAGTAAATATTCAAAGAAAAAGTTTGTGGAAAATTCTAAAATTGTAAGGGGAGAATTTACCGTAACGGATGCTTACTGCTTATTTGTTATAAAAAATGATGGTAAATTGCTGCACTTAATAAATGACATAAAGAAGAAGAATTTGCCGATTGTCGTTTCAAGTTTGCTGCCATATGAGCGAAAGGTGACCGTCGTCAATATGGAGGTGGAACGAATGGCTTCCTATTCTGAAAAAGTAGAATCAAAGGAGGTGTTCGAAATTGTGTGCGGATTTAGGCATTTTATAAGTTGCCCTATTTTTAGTGAACAAATTATTAAGGGGATACAATCCAAGGGGAAATACGAGAAGCATTTGAAGCACGGCAAGAAATATATAGCTTCCATTTTTGGCTTCACAACCGTAACAAATGCCCCTGTTTTTTTGATAAAGAGAATTACTTCAGGGGGGAATGCAAACCCCTATTCTTTAGCAGCACAGGGGGGTGAATCCGAAATGGGGTTAATTGGGCAGATTGGGGATAATACAATTCAGCTGGAAGGTTGCCACTACAATGGAGAAGAACCGAATGTCATGCACAGTTCTGGTGATGTATATGCTAATTATGGCGGCGATTGTGTGAATAGCACCCCCGTGATTGTTGCACATGGGAAGGTTGTCAATTGTGACTGTAAGAGGATAATTATGAAGAGAATAAGCCTGTGTGGAGATATTTTTAAAATTCATAAAAAGAAAGCAGTAATTCGAAACATGTTTTATAGGCCTGAGGATATAAATTATTTTAAGCCTGCCCAGTTACACACAAAATTTGGGTTGACTGGAAAAATACTGGAATCTTTGGGTACCCATGGGAAAATGAAATGCCTCTTTAGTAACGTCTTAAAGCAGCACGATAAGGTTTTTATCTTTTTGTACAAACGAGTTTATCCGATATGGTTTCCCCCCACGTGGGGTGGCGACCCCCACTTGGGCCCCGATGATAAGCCCGTGCAGCGCAGGCTAAAGGGGTGAAGCGTAGCTCAAATGGCAAGATCAAATGGTGAGTTCAAATGGTAAGATCAAATGGTAAGTTCAAATGGTAAGATCAAATGGTAAGATCAAATGGGCTTTCTGTGCCCCTCCCCAACAATAGCCATTTGCAGCTGCGCGCTCTGTGTGCTAAATTCGTTTTTTGATTTGGATAGACGAATATTCATTCAGGCGCGTTTGCACACGTAACAAAATTAACGAAGAAGTGGTCGATTCATCGTAATTGTTTAGTTCAAGTAGACCGAAAAATAGCGGCATTTTACAGTTTGTCACAAAGTGTGCACAACTTGTAATGCTCTTTAAAAAAAGAAAAATGCTTTTAAAAAGAGGATTGAAAAGGTGGGAAAACATTTCCCACGTTTTAGTATTCCCCTTCTGTCGTGAAGAAACTATCACACGAGGGGTTTGAACGTAAAAGGAAAAAAAAAAAAAAAAAATCCTATCCAAATACGTTCATACTGTGTAACATTTTTCTGTTTTATTTGTATATTGTACAATAGTATTAATAGCTCCTTTTTTAAGTTAACTTTTTTTTTTTTCTTAACGCAAAAGAACTAAATAAATAAGGGAAACAAGTCCAATTCGATGTTTTTATGTCTATGCCAATGGTATATTTTACGCCCTTCCCCAACACACACATGTATTGGAGCAAAGTCGTTTTTGCGAAAATGTGAATAAACTTTAATCGAATTTGGCAAATGTTGGGGGGGATATTTTCATTTTTGGAGGCTTCATTTTGAAAAAGTACACTTTTTTGTTTTTCCTTTTTCTTTTTTTAATAGCTAGAAGTTAATTTTTTTTCGATCATAGTAAAGGATGATGGTAAAACAAAAAAACAAAGGATAAATGCAAATGTAGGCATATGCTAAGGGACGCTGTAAGTATGCATACATATGCGCACACACGCGAGCACATACATACACAAATACATGTATACGCACAGACGTGTGCGCAGCATCATTGCACAAAGGATAACCATTTTGCAGTAAAACTATTACTCAAAAACAACTTCTTTTCCACACTGTATAAATTGAAAAAAAGAAAAAAAAAAAAAAGTGACCTACATAGACAATAAATGGATAAAAAACGAATATTCATTGAGTATGGCAAAGCTTTCACCATTAATAATTACAACATGCTAAGAATAAAAAAAAAAAAAAACAATGTTGATAATGAATGGTTTTTACGCGTAGATGCGAGCGAAAGGGAAACGCAGGGGGCGTGGGAGAGGGAATTAATAAAAGGGAACACACACATTATGGGAACCATTAAAAGAGGTGTTACTAACACATAAAAAACGTAATTATACTCTAATAATACTAACAGAAGCAATAATGGCAGCACAATGGTGGCAATTACAATAACAATAGGAATAACAATAAAAATAGAAATGGTGAGAACACGCATTAAAAATTAATTACTGTACAGTTCCTCTTCCTTTACCATTATTATCACCGTCACTGTAATTATCGCCGCCAATGTCACGATCGCCGCCAATGTCACGATCGCCTCCAATGACACGATCTCCGCCAATGTCACGATCGCCTCCAATGACACGATCTCCGCCAATGTCACTGTCACCGTTGGTGCATTTTTTGCGCACGGGGCAGCTTAGCATCCTTAAAAACGGCACGCATATACCCACACGTTGGCTCTCGGGCGTATGCGCACACGTACACACGTATACACGTGCACAAAATAACCTCCCGCAAACGCACACACTCCGCAATATACAACGGAACTCACGCCACAGGACCTCCTGCGCTGCGGCTACTATAACACCATGAAGAATTTCCTCATAAAAGCTCAATATTTTCTGGGTACTTTTTCGGGGGGGAAACATTTCTTGATGTTAAATAATTATTCTGGTTGGAACGATTCCTCGTTAACTTGAAATCACTGTTTCGCGTTCTGTTCCTGTCGTTGGAATATGACATAAGTGTTGGTACATCTTCCTCATTGTCGTCCTGTAGGTGTTGTTTTAAAAGGGGGAAAGACGATCAGTACCATCACATTCATAGTTTCAACATTGAAGTGTGCGGCACCTAGGGGGGCCCTGTCCCCAGATGGGGCCGTCCATGTCGAATGGGCTTTCTCCCTGTGTGCAGCGCGTTTATCATGGCAGAACTAATCGAGCAAAATATAAGAGACGCGGTGGGGAACGCCACTCAGCTGCTGATTCCTACCTGCTCCGCATCTATGAACTCCATTTCCGGTTCAAACACGTTGGTGCTTACGTTTCCTCTTTTCGTCTTAATGACCGAGTACTTGACATGCTCGAAGGTGTCGAAGCCTGCACGGGGGGAGGGGGCACCATAAAGCAAGTGCACAAAAAATGCACAAAAAATGCGGAAAAATATTCTCAAAAATATTCGCAAAGTGTGCAAATGCCGAGGTTGACAAAACTTTCCTCAGCGCGCTCATTCTGTAATTACCATAGTTATAAAAGAGGTGCTTAAATTTGGGGTTTCGGCAGAGGTACGTCACTATGAGCATGATCAAGCCCAAAATGAAAAGTATGAACAGGATGGACTTGGCGGCTGCAGGGGGAAAAAAAAAAGAATGCGATGAAATATGGGATGGAGAAACAACCCATGGAGCAAAACCCGTGTGGACACTTTTACACCTACGGTGCTCACAAAGAAGGTTATGTCATTCGATGAAGCACTACACGAACAAAACGATGTGCAAAAAAAAATCCCCTCTATCATTGTGCACTTACTCCTGTTAAATGGCGCGTGTGCGGGACAAGGCACGGGGACCTTCTCGGGGATCCAACCATTAACGCATATATCCCCTGGCACCTTTCTATACGCATTTGCGTAAAAATAAGAACTACTAGTACATCCTTCGATGGTCAGCGTGGGGTCGTTCGGCTTACACTCGTAACTTCCTACTTTTCTTGTAAAGCCAGTTTCACATTCGTAATCCTCTGGTGTACATTCACAGGACTTTTTATCAACAGTTCTTTTTAAATCTTTTCCATTAAAACATTCAGAAGTTTGCTTTCTCCTTGTGTAGGTAATTTTTCTTCCTAATATACATTTGTCCGAAAAGGATCCACTGGTAGGTGACCACGTTTCATAATCTGAAGATACAGAGTCAGCTGCCCATAACCCTTTACATAGAGGTTGACCGAGTGCATTAAAATCTAAATGGTAAAGCACCCCGACATCGTTTCTTGTTCCATATACTAAAAATTCAACTGAAGAAGAATTTGGCTCCGCTACAATGTTATCAACATCGATTGAAAATTGTCCTAATTCAAAATCGAACCAACTCTGTCCTTCATTCCAACTGAAAACAATTTGATTAGTTTTACGTAAGTCATCAGCCATGACTATCAGCCCCCCATGGTCTCCATATTCGTAAATATATGGCCCTTTATGTGCTTCCATCCAGGTCACTCCCCCATCTCTTGACAGGAAAGTATTCACCTCATCACTTTCGTACCTTAAATGGGTACCTACGTTACCAGTCCCCATAATTATTCCAACGGCATTTTCAATGGAGTAAAAAGGGGCATACTGATGGTAGTTTGTAATTCCATGTAAGTGTAAGAAGCAGTTATCTCCACAGTCATATTTATTTCCCCTACTATCAACTTTGGGTGCTTTCAAATAGGACCAGTGACCACCTTTATTAAAAGAAATTACTGTCCTGACGAGGTCCTCGTTTTTTCCCTTGGCTGCCTGTTTTTTTCTCTTCTCTGTGTTTGTCTGAAATGGATTAACGTCTTCTTCCAGCTGTGCTTTAAAATTATGAAATCGTAGATCTTCATCTTTTATATCATCATTTTCATCGAGAAAATTGGCAATGTACACTCCGTCCAAACTTAATATTCGATCAAATTCACATTCCCCTGATGCTGTTCGAATATTGTTTGGTAGCGAAAGAGTATAATTCAGTCCAGATGCATCTGATATATATACATTTCCTGTGTTGATTCTATCTGATGATGTTCCATGATTTACATGCAGCATGATAGCACCTTCGGAGGTGTCTAAAACGGTGTAAGATTTTTCATGTATATTTTCTGGCAAGTTAGCTTTATTAAAAGTTTTTCCTCCATCTGTTGAAACCATCATGTTTACAGTTTGCTTGATGACATCATTGAGTCTAGCCACAAATATATACCCATTGGAAATTAAAAATTTATTTCCTTGTTTGACTAACACATCTACGTTTTTTCCAAAATTGTCTGTTCTTACAAAATCGACATCTTTTGACCATCCACTGAATCTCTGTTGATGTCCATTTCGGTTTTTATGTCGTGTGTAATAAACTGTGTCTTCTGAATGGGTGTCTTTATCTCCCCAATTAAACTGAACTACATAAATATCTATAAGCTGGAAGGTTCTCCCTAAATCTTTTGTCACCGATAATGTTTGCATACACTCTCCGCTTTTTTCATCCGTAGAGTAACAAGCTGAGGTCCAAGAGGACACCAATGCCCAGTGTGTCTTGGTACTATGGAATTGCCAAAAGTTTATTTTATTTTTATAATTTATTAATCGAAATGTTTCTCCGGAATCTTCCGAGACGAAATGATTTTTTTGGTTACCAATAATTAGAATTATATTTTTATTTACAGGGTTCACCATGATGAGATCTACGGTGGTCACCTCATTCGTATGATTTTCTGGCTCATTTTTATTAACTGGATTTTCCGACAAACTGCTTGTAATGTTGGTCCAAATTTTCCCTCCATCCGAACTTCTGTACAATCTTCCCTTGACTGTTTTGACCAGAACAGTCATGTGATTGTTTCCGCACCATTGGACATCCTCCACGGCACTGTCGAAATTGATTTCACTCACGGAGACTTTCTTTTTGGTCACTTGGCATTGTGCAAAACGGGTTAATGAAAAAAAAAGGAATAAAAAGGTGAAGAGTAGAGCTCTCCTGACATGTTTACTTTTATCTCTTTCTTTATTTCTATCTGCACGGTTGTACGCAACGGTTCGAATTTTTCTTTCATCAGAGTGGTGGTGGCACTTAAATCGTGGCAACTTCGTTTCGACCTTCTTTTTCATCCTTAAGTTGTGTGAGCAGGTAGGTACGCGTTTGGAGGGCGCAGCGGGGGGCGCGCGACGGGGAAATGGTGCTGTTCTGACAAGCGAGCAGTGTGTGTTTAGCCTGCTTCCTCGAGTTCACATATGCGCATTGGGTCCTTTCGGGTGTGATGATCGAGCTGCGTTCTGTCGTTCGGATTAGCCCCTCCAGTGTTTACACTGTTATCGCTCAGCTGTTATCGCTCAGCCGTTATCGCTCAGCAGTTATCGCTCAGCAGTTATCGCTCAGCAGTTATTGCTTAGCCCCTTGTTCTCAGCCCTTTGCCGCTTAACCCTTTCTCGGTAACCCCTTTATCTCGTTGGCGTACAGGGCGCGGAGCTTCGGTGCGAAAAACGGAGGCGCGTTAGCATATATGCTTACACGTATGCATACGAGTGTTCACGTATACATACGGACGTATCACCTCACGTACACGCACAAGCCTTAAACACTTCTCTTAACTTCAAACATTAACATAAAAAAAGGGGAAAAAACTACGAAATAAAATTAAATCTACGCTTTTTTTATTCCTTCCTGTTAATGTAAAG
>NC_020405.1:2360497-2395521 GCF_000321355.1 Plasmodium cynomolgi strain B
TTTTTTTATTTTACAATGCAGCATATAATACGTATACACAGAGAAGGGACATATCTGTGTAGTTGCTTGTTTAGGCGAAAAAAGGTGAGAACAAAAAATACGACGCGAGTGTGAAATAAAAATGTTTCTACTGCTGTAGTATCTGAGAAGTTTTTACCTAACAAGCTGTGCATAAGTGGTATGCATAACACAAATGTATAATTACGCATATGCCCCTATGTACGTATGTATGCCGGAGCACCCGTGCGTTTGTACACATGAACAAATGCGTGTGCTCAATGTCCTAATAGCAGTCACAAGGCATTCGCTAAAAATGCCACTAAGTGGTGAACAAAATCAGTGTTGAAGGGGGGAAAGAAAACTTGTAACTTTCATTTATCCATTTAGGGGGGTTACATTTCTTTAAGGCGAAGACTACACTGAGTGGGAAATTTTTATTCTCCTATTTGTTCGTTTTTTTTTTTTTAAATATACACCACAGCGTAGGGAAGAAGTACACTAACCTTCGCCGCTTAACGTATGTTCGTACGTTTTTCCGAAAATGCAGCGCGCAAAAAAATTGTACCAATAAGGACACCGATCGGGCAGTTAAAAGGAAGCGTCTACAGTGAAATGCATGAGTGAGTAAAACCATCTACATGCTCACCGAAATGGCTACAGTAATGCGCGTATGTTGCATTTTTGTCCCCTTTTTTTTTTTTTATTGCAATGTACTGAGGGTGGAAAACTTGGCTTTGGATGAGATCAAGAAATAGGGAAGGTTTGAATATCTGGTGCAGGTTAAGAGTTGCGCTGCTTAAGAGAACAACGGAGGGAATACCATTTCACCGAAAATGTCGTTTTTTTTGTGAAAAATGAAAAAAAACGCACACACTGCTTGGCTAAAAGTGAATGCGCCTGTGCATGTATATATACACGTGTGAATTTATACGTGGGGGGTGACCAATGTGTTTAGCTCATTCGCTAAACAGGGGTTGCTGTACAGGTCAAGGCAAGCGAAAAGTAGAAGCATTGGGGGCCACAGATCTTCTGACAAAGCGTTAAAATTTGCATCCCTAAGTATGTACCTTTTAGCAACATCCGCGCGTCCGATATGTGCTATTTTGCTGCGCGGGGAAATTTCCATTTTACGTGAACCACAAGCGGATAATTTGGTTAATCGGTGGGCCAAACAGGCCGCCATCCCCTTTGCACACGTAAAGAAGCAGCAGTCATTTTTCGAAAAATTTGCAGATTGAGCGTCGCGCAAACTGTCTCTATGTACATAACCGTAAAAAAGTAAAAAGGCAACTGTTTTATCCACGTTGCCCCCAATGAGCAAGTCATTCAGCATCTACAAATTTTGTTATGGTCACTATTTTAAAATAAAAAAATAAAAAAAGACTTCTCCCTTTTTAACCCTAATTTGCTAATTCATGACAGCATTGGAAAAAGCGGGTATGGCAGGGGTGCTGAATAAATTCCCATCTATTATGACATTTTTTAAAATACTTTTTTTTCTTTTTTCAAAATGACAGAACAGGAAAAGGAACACAATTTAATATCATCTCCCCCTTTTAACACGTTAAATGTGTACATACTAAATATATGTGCATATGCCTTTTCCTACATTTTTGCTTACGTGCTACAGCATAAATTATTAAACAATTTTACAGTGTAAACTTGGCAAGCTTATAAGTAACAGAAAAAAGGGGGGATGGGCCAATGTTCCATTTTCCCTTAAAAGCATATCTTATTTGGAAGCTTTCACTTTCACATGCACAAATTTATGAACGAATTTTGTACAACTGTGTGAGTATGTATTGCGGGATGTTTTGTTAACCCTTCTGTGCATGAGCACACCTGTGTATGCATATTTATATACCCCTGCTCGAAATGTGTAGTAGTGTGGAAATGATAATTCACATTTAGAAGAAAATTTAAAGTGTCTGGTAGCATTGTCTTATGACCAGCATGTTGGCGGAAGCGGCTCCTGGTTCAATATGTCCCTTTGGACTTTTATTTTTACTGCGCAAAAGCGCATATGCAGCGGCTTACATGAAGCTTATGTGAGCCAAGTACACCCGCACGTAGGTGTATGTATATATATTTACACACACACGTATTCATTTTATCGGTACATGTTTTTCATGACAAAATGAAGTCTACAAATTAAACGATTTGAAGATTTTGCTTTCCTATGTGCGGGATAGTGTTATATTATTTTTCCCTTGTCGTATAAATTTTGCCGAAAATAAAATGCCTCTCAATATTCATCCTTTTTTTTTTTCCTTTAAATGTACATAGCATCGCCTTTTCGTGTTCATTTCTTCCCCCTTTTTGTGCGTGAAATTCCTTCTCCTGTTCACGTGTTTACCTTCCGCGCGCTTTTGCGTGATTAACCACTACACATTTGAGAACGCTTACTCGCCACACATTTTTCTACGTTCAGCTCCTGACTTCACCCTCTGTTTAATTTTACCCTTTTAATAAATTTCCCCATTTTCCCTCCTCCGTTTTGGCTGAGTGTGCATGAACGGGCAGTAACATTTTCAGCGCGCGTGCACATTTTGCGGAAAAGGCATAAATAGGGCTTCCCGCATTATGTGGCTATTTTGAGTACACTTTCGTGCTATCAAGTTAGGGTATTTGGCACTGTGTTGCGGTTTGGCTGCCTTTGCGCTGAGGTTTTATTGGCCTTGGTTTGCGGATTTATTGGCGCACACTGCGGATTTAATGGCATTGCATTTTGGCTTTATTGCCTTTTTATCGCGCCTTTTTATTGCCCTCTTTTTAAACTCTTTTTCCAGAATTACCTCAATGCACATATGCTACGCCCAAAGCGATACACATCCCCCCCCCCCCCCTCCTGACAATTTTATTTTCCAGCCTGTGCTCACAAATGACACATTTTTTTTAAAAGTAAGGGAATTTGGGGGGGAGTAAAATTCTTAGCAGCCTTTAAAAATTACAGCATTATTTCCACTTTTGTAAAAATGCGATAAGTCTATTTTATTCTCTGAGGAAAATTCCTGCTGCACATTACACATATCCGCTGCTTGTTAACGTATGTAAGATGTGTGTTTGTAAAATTATTAATTGTTTCCAAACTGAGCTAATGCTGCTTGTGCTTTGCCCCTAAGGCCACTTCTGTACTTATATTTGTGTACATTTATTTTTATATATATTTTCCGCCATTTTTGCTTTGTAAATTATAACGACAAAAAAAGGGGAAAAAAAAAAAAAAAACGCATGAGCAAATGTACAAAGCATGGTGGAAAAAGGAACATCTCCTTTGCGACTTATTTATAAAGACCTTTTGCGCATAATTATACGGGGAAAATAACGAGAATGTTTATGCTTACATTTACACTTTTGTGACGCCTTCTTAGCAGTTTTTTTGGACAGGGGTGGGGCATGTCCATACGCTTACGCACATGCGTACATACATACAGATATATATATATATATATATTTATATTTACATGAGTACACTCGTGCGTCCTTTCCCCGCGCGCATTTTTCATAACCACCAAGATAAGCACAAAGCAAGGAACGTTTTGACTTCTGCTGATTTGACTCCGTTCCATTTTGTGCTATGAGTTCGTAGAAGAGGAAAAATGGGGTAGGCGAAAATGGTGGAATGGAAACACACGATCCGCACGTTGATGTGCGCCCTTTGATAAGCTCAATGTGCATTATCGCAAGATAAAAGTTGCAAATGCCGCGTGATATTTATGAGTACATACATTTGTGTAGAAAAAAAATGCAAATATATCAGAACATGTAATATGCGTCCCTTTTTTTTCTGCGCTCCGTTGTTACCACTCCGACGCAGAAACACACAAGCAATATTATCAGAGAAAGACCAAAAGGATTTGTTACAAGCAGCTAATTTTAGCGAAGTGGATATAAAAAAAATGTACAAAAGATTTGTTGAACTTGACACAAATAAAAATGGACAACTAGATCCAAATGAATTATTCGACGTTCCTGAAATAAGCGACGTAAAATTAAAAAAAAAGCCATTTTTGAAATTAAAAAAGGAGCGATTTTATTATTATTTTCTTTTTATAAAACCGTTTTACGCTATTTTGTGTTGCATGGAGGTGATCCTAGGTGGACACTAAACGATCCTATACTTAGCAGCTCAGCATTTTTTCCCCTTCACATGTGTTTACTAATTAATGACAACTTGTTCATACCTTTTAGAATCCACTAGTCAAAAGAGTCATATCAATTTTTGATTCCAATTCGGATGGAAAAGTTTCTTTTGTGGAATTCTTAGTTGGCATAAGTAAAAGATGGGCGATAAGGGGGGTCCTTTTTGTGGCGCTTAATTATCATGCACTGTGGAGCTGAGCTGAGCGCAGCGCATCCGCGTCGTTTTAATTTGGTCTGATCCACTGACACAGCCATTTTGTACACCCTTTTACGTATCCTTTTTTTTTTTACCCGTTTATTCACCTCTTTTTGCCCCTACTTCTAGCCAAGCTAGCCTCAAGCACGGACGACTTCCAGAAGAAAAAGTTTGCCTTCGATATCTACGACATAAATAAGGATGGAATGATATCCAACGGGGAGCTGTTTACCGTTATGAAGATGATGGTGGGGAATAACTTAAATGATATACAGGTAAAATTGACGGTACATCTTTTGAAAATTTCGCCTTTCCTTGGTTGCTATCTCGTTGATTATTCACTGTTGTTCTCTTCCCTTCTCGCAGTTGCAGCAGCTGGTCGACCGAACCATTCTACAGGCCGATAAGGATGGAGATGGGATGATTTCCTTCGAAGAATTTAAAGATGTACGCCTCATTGTTTAGATGCACTTTTACACTCTGATGGATTTACGGGCACGACCATGTCGTTTTTTTTAGCTATAAATGGGTGGACGTATATATTTGTGTGCATGTCATAGCCTTTCTGTTACCCCTCCCCCACTCCTTGCAGATGATATCCCACATGGACGTTGGAAATAAGTTGAAGCTAGATCTGTAGGTTGTAAATATAGCCGATTTGTGCACCGCCAAATGTGTATACCTATTTGCGCATGTTTCTTCCCCCGTCTGTTTATCTACCCCATTTATTTAGCCACGTATTGACTTATCTGCCCATCCGGGTAACCACACTACTGTGCATACATGTTTATGTGTGTATAATGTCACCCCTCTTCTCACGTTTTTTTTTTTTTATTTAACCTTTACAATATAAATTTTTATTAATAACCATTTGTTTGTTTTTCCTTTTTTTTTTTGAATGCGCCATTTCGTTTTACCATTTTTAAGTGCACACAAATTTAGACAAATTTAGACAAAGCCAAAACAATTACAAATTAGAAATGTTCACGTGGAAAAGTTGCGCGTGTGGCAAGCTAGCACACTGATTTGAAGGTAACCGGATGGACTATCTGCAGATATGTGAATAATTCCTACTGACGTTGTTGTTGAGTAGTGCCACAAATGTTTGTTCGAACTTTGATACAGTGCGTATTGCGGACGTTTCTTTTGTCTTCTCTGAACCTTTTTCAGTTATTTATTCCCCGATGTGGATATTCCATTTGGCAGCTACACCGTTTCGCGTTACAACTACGTGTTGGTAAAGCCAATTGGTTATCTCCATGTGGGTGAATAAAAGGTGGGAAAATGCTCTCAGTCATATCTGCTTACACATATAAACATACGCATAAGAAGGGAACGGTCTATGGAGGTTACACACTGCGGGCTTGCACAAATATCGACACTGTCCTTTACGCGCAATTGATAAGTTTTTGAAAAGTGTGCAAAAAAAAAAAAAAAAAAAAAAAAAAACTCCTGACCGATTGCCATTTGATCAAGTTTAAAAAAAAAAAAAAAAAAAAGTGCGATATGCGGAAAAGACCAGAACACCCCCATTTTTCGCTCGAATGGCTAACCTCTTTTTTGCACATCAGTGTAAGTTCACCCGTTATTCATCTCCAACGTTGTTGTATAGATTATTCGTTAGTCATATGTGTATATATACATGCATACAAGTCTACACCTACATGTGTTCGTAGGAATCTCTCATTTTTCTTGTTAGCACGACGCATTCTACAACTTGAATTCCCCGCTTTAGCTCACACATTGTGGCATTTGTCTGACAAAATAATAATTTACTTTTCCCGCGAATTGTAGGGAGACCAATTGGCTTCCCACGTTTGTCAACAGTTTTGCCGAGAATTTTGTCAATTATTTGGTTGTCCAAATTTTGAAAAAGACACAGGGGACAGCATGGAATTTTTTCACTTCGCGCTGCTCACTTTGGCACTTCTCCTAAGCCAGTGCTACTCCCAGAACTATGACAAGGAGAATTTGAAGGTGCCATAAGAGGGCAGATGTCAGCGCGAAAGAGTGTGGATATTTCTGTAAACGCCCCTGCGGAATGGTGACCCTTCACCAATCCAACACATACATACGTATATACATTTATTCGTATTTCTACACCCTTTACACACACTTCGCAGAAACTGACGGAGTATCGCCAGCAGCACAGAAAAACAGTCGACGGACGTCTGTGCGCCGCGGCGTTTGTGCAAGACGATCAGACTTATACGGATTGCACGAAGGCAACGGATCCAAACGGAATAACGGGCAGAGAATGGTGTTACGTGGAAGTGCAGCTAGTAGGGAAGGGAAACAGAGACTGGGATTACTGCAAAGGAGTAATAAACTACGATGTTGTCAGATCAAAAGCTAGGACGTTCTATTTAGCAAAGTCGAATGAACTGAACAGTGCTGTCACAAAACTGGAAATGGAGAAAAACAAATTGGAAGGCATATATGAGAAGTACGAAGGAATATGTGGAAGCACATCCGAAATGGTGAAGAAACAAATTGAGGAAATTAACGACATAGCTAAAAACTCCAGTAGAAACATAAACAAATTGTTGCTTCAGGCATCATCCATCGGTGACTCTGAAACAAAAATGTATGAACTAGCAGATGAAGTAGAGAAGAATAGGAAAGCCTTCCTGGAGGACAAAAGGAATTGTTCAATATTAAAAGCCTACAGTATTGAAGAGAAAGCAGATGGATTAATTGGAAGCTATTACGATAATGCCTATTTCTCAGGGTACCCTGTCTCCATTCAAAGTGACAAGTATATAAATTTTGTGTGGGACACTGGTATCCCAGTAGAGAATATTCCATATCAGCATTTTTCTGTAAGGTGGGATGGATATTTAAAAATTCCCCAAACGGGGAATTATATCATTTCTGTCGAACATGACTGTGGGGTGAGGATATTTTTAGACGACTCCCCCATTCTTGTAGATAACATGCCTTATCCTAAGGAAGAGGATTCAGAAGAAATGAGACCCATATCTATGCTTCCCATCGATAAAATAAATGCCAAGGTGCATAAGGTCAGCTCTGAAAAGTTGGGCCTACTTGGAGGAAAGAAATATAAATTCCGCATAGAATATTTCCACCTCAGTACAATCAAATATGAACACCCTGACATGGTCCACATAATGCTCTCCTGGAAATCTGATCACATAGTGGAGGAAATCATTCCAACTAATTATTTTTTCCAAGGAAATGTGACAGCCCCATTACGAATTAGTCAGTTGAGGGGGGAAGAATACGAAATTATATTTCTCCAGAATGGAATGAACGCCTTTATGGACACGACAAAATTCGTAGTGGCTGACATTCCAGCCATTTTTGAAAAATCCAAGTGCATACGTTCTACTCTCAACAATCATAGTATAAGCAGTGTACATTTTAGGGTAAACTCGCATAGCGTCGTCTTTGTAGCCATACCAAAGGAGGTGAAGGAAATCCCACTAAACGATGTAACGAAGAGAAATTTTGAAAGCACAAAGGATACTTTATCAATTTATCAAGTGGAGGAAGAAAATGCGACGAATGCTTCAGAGCAGAGCACATATAATATTTACTCTTCTGAATATTCCAGCGGAGATGTGATAATAAATTTGCTGAAACCGACTCCTTTTTTAATATTTTTGGAGCCACGTGAATTGCACTCCTCCAATAGTTGTAGGGGATATGTTCAGACAGTTTCACTCACAAATTCGGGACACTTTAATTCTTGTTATGCCTCATCATATGAGTCCCCCAAATTTGATTGCAATGCTGGGTTCAGTGGAAATAATCAGGACAAAGAATACGAAACGTGGAAAACGGCAGATGATAAATCATTAGGGCAGTATCTAAGTGTGAACTTCAAATACGAGATAGACATCCACTCCTTCACATTTAGAACTCTTCCCTCTCTGGAGAACCCGATTACAGAACTGACTCTGTACTTTCCAAATGTTAAAACACCTGAAGTTTTTGTCATTTCCCCGGGACACCATCACTACAAGCTGAGCACCCCAATAAAGGCGAAAAGCGCCAAGGTGGTTATATCCAAAGTAAGCGATCCCAAGCGACAGAGTGGTGGAAACTTTGCCTTTTATGGTATCCCTTGTATAGACCCCAAAAATGAGCAACCAAATGCACAGAAAAATGAGCGCGAAATTAACGTATTTTTTACGAGCAAAAATGGTAGCACGTCATCCAAACCGTTAAACTGGCTAATTGATAATGGACTGAAAAAGGATCAGTATGGATTTTTCAAATATGGCTGGGAGAAATTACCCACCCCAGTGGAATCAGAAAATTTGGATAAGGACCCCTCACATGCAGGAATTTCTTTCCTTCCTTTGGAATGCAAAAATAGCAACGACACTTGTGATACTTCTAATACGTGGTCAATTGATTTACTGCACCAAGGAACATACTACATGGCCATCGAAATAGGATCTCCAAGCGGCAGACAAGAACTAAATTCCATCACAGTTAATGGAAATGTTTACATAAGTAACATGTTTTTAAAGCCTAGGCAGTACACCAAAGTTACCTCTGATATTAGTATCTCAGACAGTAAAACACTCCAGATCTCCACTGACACGAACACCGTAATACAGTCCGTGCAGCTTCTGTTCCTTCACAAGTGATTTGGCAGCGTACGTTGGGCGTCGTGAAAAAGGAGCTTTTTTTTTTTTTTTTGGTTACCCTTTTGTATTTTTTTTTTTTTTTTTTTGGGTACCCTTTTGTAGTTTTTTTTTTTTTTTTTGCCCTTTTGTTTGGCCTTCTTGTTTGCACCCTTTTGCAAATTGCTAAAATAGCGATTTGTCTTTTGTTCCACCCATATAAATAACTTTTTCCTCAGCGCGGCACAATTGTTAACTTTTTTTTTTTCACAGCATTTTTACTGTTACCCACTGGAGGGGGATGCTCGCGCAGGCGCCTGGCGAGAACCATTAGTTCGTCGGAAAACGTCTTCATTCTCATGAGCGGTCTACGCAAGGGTGTTTCTTCCACGGTTGTTCCTACCCCATTTGGCAGTGAAAATTTGTGCTGACGTGCATTTACATAATGTCTCTTTTTTTCTCGAATTAATGCACAAATGGGGAAACGTTTAGCATGAAGGAAGCACATTGGGCTTTAAAAAGAAAGCCGTTTATGGGGAGTAGCACCAGGGGGGCATATACTTTATGCTTGACTCGGCGTTCGGGGCTGCCTATATGTGTCTGCGTTGCCCCTTTTTGTTGTGCATTTGATCGTTTCCCTAACTCAGGCACGTTCACCCCCCTTCGAATTGTACCACCTCTTGTGAACAGGATTTGCTACATTTACGAACGAACCAGTGAGTAGCTACCTAAACGCACGTACAAATGGTATCACTAAACGGGAGGGCCCCATCTGCGGTTCGCTACTTCTCCCTTTTAAGTGTGCTATTCTGAAAAGAGCGCACTTTAGTGAACAAATTTGGAACCCCACGTTGCGTAAACAATGACGGTTCTCACAAAAAGGGGTTATAAAAACTGCTTCACATAAATTTTATGTAAAAACGTGGAATTAATAAAGCTCGGGAAAGATACCTTGCCGGTCAATTCTCGCTTGCGCTTTGGGGCTATTTCAAACGGGGCACGAGGCAAAAGTGGCCGGCCTTCCAAAATGGAGCGCTAAATTTGGGAATCTGCTGCGCAGTGCATGCCAAACGAAATTTGTGCTATGAATAGTTCCAGTGCGAGTACGTATATTCGCAACAATACGGATGAGCGTACCTTTTTGCAAAACAATTTTAAGTGGCCTATTTTCGCGAGGCGATTCCTTCTTTTTGGTAAAGTGAGGAGGGATGCGCGGAAACAGTGAGGTAACGCAGAAGGAGACCACAAAGAGGAAAAAGAGGGGCATACCTTCTCGTGGTGACGTAAACACGTTGTCGTAAACGCGCTGACGTAAATGCGTTGCCGTAAACACGCTGACGTAAATGCGTTGTCGTAAACGCGCTGACCTAAATGCGTTGCCGTAAATGCGTTGCCGTAAACACGCTGACGCATACACGCTGATGGGCGAACGCAAAATGGGGGCGAAGGATTACAGAGATTTAAAATTTTACAACTACATTCCCGTCAACAAGGAGCTCAAGAAATCCTGCGTGCCTTGTCCAGATACGGAAGAATTCGAAGCGAAATTAAATGAAGAATTTGAGGAACAAGTGAAAAATGCATTTCAAGGGAATGTTCTGGACCGAATTGATGCCAAAAATATTAATGCTGATTTGAAGAGAGATTTGCAAAAGAAATTAAATGTGTTATCGAAAAAAACGGATAAAGCTATAATCGAGCTAATTAAGAGGAAAATAAATGAAGGCAAAAATCGCAAAGTGGAAGACGCCTTTAACGATAACAATAAAAATGAGGAGCAGGACGAGAATGTGGAAAATTCCAACATGACATTAAATTTTAATCAAAGTGGAGATGACGAGAATTATGGTCACCTTTTACAGCAGGCCATGGACAAATTGGACGTCATGGATGACTCCGACTGAGGGGTTCCATTTTTTTTAATTTTAAATCGTCTTCCTATTTACGACGGTTTATGTCACCGCTCCTGTAGCATGTGCATGTTCCAGATTGTGCGCCGGGCGCGGCTTGGCCTTTCCCCCATGTGTATACCGTTCACATTTGGCATTGCTTATTTGGTACAACGAAATGCATATTTTGTATTTCTTTTTTTTTTTTTGTGACGAGTATTGTGCTGAGCGCCTATCGGGACATTCCCCAATGGATACACGTCCTGATCATATGAACAAATCGCCCTCATTTGGCCACGCAAACGCGGGGCTGTACTTAACACATGTGCAGTATTGCGCCTGACACTTTTTTTTTATCGGCGCGATGACTTCAAAGGGAAGCGCGGTATGGTACGACAAGGGCGTAGCCAACATGGACAGACGTTCAACAAACATAAATTACTAACGAATTGGAGGTATCTTTGGAACACAAAAAAGGAGAAAAGGGGCAAATGGAGAGTTCGCCCAGCGTTTACGGAAAGGCCTAACAAAGTAGGCACAAAATGGGCTAAAAAAAGTGGAAAAAATGAGTCAAAAAAATGGTATGTACTATTCGCCTGATGTGCGCACCCCCCTCACAGGCACTCGAACAAGTCGTTTACATAATTCAAAAGCCACAGAGGGAAGTAGCAGACCTCCCGGAAGAGAACAAAATCGACAGCGTGCTCTTGCTCCATATCGCAAACCATCTCGTTGTATTTTCCCTGCCAAATTTCACTTCTACATTTCTGAAGAGTATTGGAGTTTTTTTTATCCCTGCTGAGCTTCTTGTAAGGAGTGTACCTCTTCTGGGGTTTGATATACTTGGGTATTTTGGACACCAATTCACCAAGTTGGTGTTTGCTATTTATAAGCATAACTGGGTAGAACAATAGTTCAGAAGAACGGTGGTTAAAATCGTCTGACTTTTTTTTTGTGCTGCTTGCGTGATTTTCTTCATCCTGTAAGTCACTAGCGCTGGCTTTATCTGATTTGGGGTTATTCCCTTTAAAACCATTTGTATTCGAATCGTCGCTTGATTGTTCCTTCGCGACAGTGTTATAATTCATTGTAGCCTTTTCCATCGGAGGCATTTCCAACTTTTCTTTCGGGCTATTACTCAAGATGGGTTCACTTCCTTGACTAAGTGAGGCTCTGTATTTGCGATAGCTATCCTCATCCACATTTTCGGATTCATCACAATTTTTCCCATTTTGTGAGGGAGTAATTTTTAAGTGGTGCATCTCGTGTAAAGGATAACTTTCAACTTTGCTAGTGCTTCTTACACAATTGTTGTCATTAAATTTGTTCGCTTCATGTGTTTCTTTCATTGTTGGGGAATTGCCAAGGTGCCCTTTTGAATCACTTTTTGGAGAGTAACTACTAGGTAGCAAACAATCAAAAGTGTGTTTCCGGATTATATCCCTCCCAATTGCGACATTATAAACATCATTGCTTTCGTTCATGTATAGGTTATAAAAAACGAACATTTTTTTTTCCTTGTTTTCATCAGAAGAGGAGCACAAATTGAAGTCACTTAAGTTTTTTTTTTTCCTTTCCCTGAAGGTGTAATGGCTCTGGTGCGCCATGTTCTCTTTCTGTGTAAAGGAGTTTATAAAATCGGTTGTGTATAAATTGACATTTTTTGGCAAATGCAGGTTTTTTACAAACGTCTCTATTGTGTCTCTACTGGGTGTTTTTTCCATTTTCACGTGTTCTCCTTGCCTTTCTTTTTCTGTTTCGCTTGCCCTTTCCGACTTGTTTACTAGGCAGAACAAATTGTATAGCAATTTGAGCGCATTGGGAAGCTCGAAGCATGCGTAGTTGCTATGCTTGGAGAGCTTGCTCGCGTTGGTCAAAATGGCTAGCTGCTCAACCCCACACTGCGGTTTGATATTGTTTGGATTGTAACCCACATATACATGTTCGGGCAATATTTCTGAAATGGGCAACGACTGTCGTGCATCACGACGTTCATTATAGTCGTTGTGGTGGTTTGAAAGGCTGCCCTCCCTCTGGTTAGGATCGCTGTTCACTTTTTCCTTTATGTGTACACCATTTTCAGCAGTGCACATCTGCGGAGTGGTGCTATCCACATACTTATTTTTGTGCAAATCGAAATTTCTACTTTTAGAAGCCCCTCTGTTGACATAGTCCACATCATCAATGTCGTCACCATACGTGTAAGCCACGTTCACACTCCACGCATTTAGCTCCACGAACGGGCAGTTTTCATCGTAATTTAATTTTAGCAAAACGAAGGAGTTGTACCACAATTCGATTTCTAGTAGACAGGAAAAAGTTGTCCTTACTAGCCAAATGCCTTTGGTCTTATCTATCAAGGTTACTCCTAATTTGTGTGCCTCATCAATTGGTTCGTTGGTGCTCACGTTTTTAATCATCGAGCATTTTATTAGAAAGAGTTGTTCCTTAAATCTGTTCTTGTCACTATACGTGTTTTGTGCATCACCATCAGAATCATTTGGATGTGTGCACAAATATATGGACGGGTTTTTATCCTCCTTTAACTGCTTCATCCCATCATAAGTTGAGTGCTTCTTCCCTTTATTGTGGTGTGTTTTCCCCCAAGGGTACTCCCCCCCCTCCCCTGAATCATGCTCTTCCTTTTTGACAATTCGGAATGACAGGTCGCTGGAAATTTCTCCCTTGGGTAAGTCTACACAGTGGTCTTCTTGGATGACATTATTCACCGTTATCAAATTGTCGAAAATTAAATCAAAGTAGATTACTTGGCACCTGACCACGACAATCAATGCGCTTCTAATACAGAGAGGTTCAAGAGAAAATTCTTTAATGATGATATCGGAAATGTTGTTCACATTCGAATGCAAACTTAAATCAACTTCCTTCGAGAGGGAAGACTTCTGATAATTAATTAAACAGCTGAAGGACTTTTCATTTGCAAATTTTTTTTTGGATGGATAATAGCTAGCTGGGACAATGTAAAAGCTGGATCCCAAACAAAAGTGAAAATCAGCCATCTGAGAATGTCTAATGGAGTTTAAGTGGAAGAAATCTTCGTATGCATTATTCCAATCTAATAAAACATCTGTACATACACCTATTGGGGGGAAGGAACATAAAAAGCACAAGGCTCCCGTGGGTTGAAAGCTAATCGTCGATATAACATAATCTCTCAAATATCTTCTACCACAAAAATCGCACCTTTCGATGAATATATTTCCATGTATTTCTGAAATTTTCGAAAATTGAGTGCCACACCTATAGTGTAGTGAATCTATATTTTGCGTGATTAAAAATTTTATAATATTCCTCTTCATTAGCTCCTTTATCATGATGTGCGTTTTGGTTGGCAGGGCTAGGTGCAGATCGATGACTTTTTTTTTTCTGTTTCCAAATATGACATAGTGTTCGTTTGAAGGGGGATTTTGTGTTGCCTCCGTAGCAGCTCCATTAGGCGCATCTCCATTAGGTGCTTCTCCGTCAGCTGCCTCTCCACAAGGTGCATCTCCCTGTTTATTGCTACCGTTTGGGTCGAAGCTCCTGGGGTCTCCCTCATAAGTTGCAGCTGCATTTTCTTTTTTTACACACACATGGTTGATTCCTTCCCCCCCTTCTCGTTCCTCCTTTCTCATTCTGCTGCGCACGAGTGTCATGTCCAAATTTTCACTTTTCTGTTTTTCCTTCACGGAATCGTTATCCCCCTTAGTATGGATCGACCCCCTGTCTGCCTCGACATGTGCTCCCCTGTTGTAACCATTTAAATATTCCTTTTCTTGAAAGCCCGCATAACATTGACGCTGACCATGTGATAATTTTGTGTCCCTGGAGCGATACTCTGGGCAATTATTCACTCTCTCTGCGTGCGATTCGACTGTATCGCCTTCGCACAAACGCTCAGAACGCTCAGGGCTCTTTCTTTTGACAAGATTGAATGGTGATTCCTCCGTTCTGTTAACAGAGCTGTGCTGACCGGGGTCATCCGAGAGTTCGCATTTTCCTTGTAAGCTTCTTCGTATCTTCTTCGCCTTCGTGTTTTGGCTATCATTTGGGTGAGGGGTTTTTACATCCTGGGTCTCCTTCTGTGGCTTCGCTTCCCCCTTCACCTCGCTCACTTCCTCCTTCACCTCGTTCACTTCCTCCTTCACCTCGTTCACTTCCTCCTTCACCTCGCTCACTTCCTCCTTCACCTCGCTCGCTTTCTCCCCCCCCTTGCGTCGCTTCTCCAATTGCCTCTTCCTTCTGTGACTCGCATCGTTCAGGAACTCGTTTGTCCATATTCCCGTGGGGCCCCTAAAATCTTGTAGCCCTGAGCTGGTGGATATTCCGGCACCAGCATGAACGACAATGTGCTCACTGGTTCTTATTTTTTCAATCAGTTTTTTTATTTTCCTTTTTTCTTCCTCGGAATCTTCAAAATATTCCTTTTCGCCCAAAGGCCCTTTGTTTTCGTTTTTCGACAGACGCCGCGCATAATTCATGCAGCTCATTTTGGGGAAGGGGAGCAAATTGGGAAGAAGGAGTCGCAGACTCGGCACGGAGGTGTTAAAAAAGGGAAAAAGGAACTATACGTTTAAGAAGACTAACGTGCCAAATGAAGCGGCATACATACGTGGCGAATCGTGCGTTCGGCTCGGTGTTAAGCAGTTCGCACTTTTAAGCCTATAACCTTTGTGCTTATCCTCCTTTCGTTTATTCCCTTTGTGTTTATTCCTTTTTAGGCTTATCCTTCTACGATGCGAGCCAGTCCTAGCTGTGGAAAGGCCAGCAGTCCCATATTCGCCAAAGTAGCAATTCGGAAAAATGGTTTAAAAAATATTCTGTGTATCCCCCCGTGCTGCTAAAATTGGTTCCACGAAATTGCTCTTCTCAAAAATTTGGAAATTACTCATGAGAACTTCCTCCTTGTGATTCTTTAAATTTAGACTATGTAAAAGTTAGGCAAAGGGGAAAAAAAAAAAAATAAAATAAAAATAATAAAAAGAAAAAAGAAAAATAAATAAAAAGGAAAATTAAAAAAATAGAAAAATAAAAAAAATAATAAAAAGCTTTTCTGTGCTTTAGGTAGTTCTTTTCACCAATTCGCTGCTTCGTGTTTAAGTGCAACCGTTTGGGAATTTCACGCGTAGGTATGCCATGGTGTTAGGGCTGCTTTATGGCAGGTTACGCGGCTCGCAATACTTTTCGTGCAGCACGTGTGAGGGTAATGTCATATACATTGAGGAAACGCTTGGTTGAGTCAACTTGGTGGGGATTTTTCTCCATTCGTTTCCGCCCCGATTGAATAATGTACCCAAGCAACGATGCAAAAAAAAAAAATGGATAATGATGCTTAAAAAAAAAAAAAAAAAAAACATGCGTAGAGCCTACATACGTTATATGAAACACTAGCTCATTATTTTATCCTCCCTACTTCACCAATTTTACGTAGCAAAAATTTTTTTTAAAATGAATTTCTCCGTGTTCTTATCGGACCAGTTAACGGCCAAAGCGGTTAATACGAAAGGGAGCGAATGACACGACAAACCTACTTGCTGAGTTTACATCGTATTGACGGGGTTGAATGCCACTTGGCGAATGTCCCCCACATGTGCATCTCCCTCCACGTTCGGCCACGGGAAAAGCAAAATGAGAAACGTACCATGTGTGTACCCCAAAATTGCCATCATGAATTGGGCACAAATATATATACACACATGCCTGCACCATTTTGAAGTGCCTTTTTTTTTCTCTGTCCCCCTTGGACACAACGAAGGAATAGAAAAAATTGGGAACCCCAAACTCTTTGCCGAGTTGGACGACACGTAGTTAAACATCCAAATGAGCACTGACCCTTGTTATGATAAATAAAAAAGTACGAACAAAATATATGAGGTATAATACGGAATGGTATGCCTCTGATTTCGCTGAGCTGGGAGAAACACACACAAAAAAAAAGATGGCTTCATATAAACCCTTTTTTTTTTAAGGAGGAAGGATGCTACATGGTGTGCACATTGGTCATCTACTTCATCGTCTGCACCCCAAACGTGTAGGCAATTTTGCTATCAATAAAAATATATATGTATCCCCACGTACCTTTGTACACCTTTGTTTGTTTTTCAAATGGTAAAAGACGAATGCGACTTTAATGGTGCCTTCGCGATGTGATGCGGAAGGGCACGCTCATCAAAATTAAAGCAGGGTAATGGCGTCGGGAAAAAGAAGAGTTGTACTGTAAGGGTACTTACTCAAAGTTACGAAGGAGGGGTGCATTCAGAAAAAAAAATGAAATAAAAAGAATTCCCTACCAACGTGGAAATTGCAAATTGTAATAAGTGAACTGGGAAAGACGGTTCTCCTGTGCTGCTCCAGAGCTTGAACTTGCCTTACTCAACGAAGTCGAATCCTTTGCTCTCTTAAAAAGGGAATGATAAAGTGAAACGAGTAAAATGCGGCACGTAAAATGCGGTAAGTGAAATGTGGTAAGCGAAGGGCGGTACGCAAAATGCGGCATGTAAAATGCGGTACACGTGCGTGCATCCGGCTCTCTCAAGAGGCAGAACGCCCTTTTTTTTTTGCGATTTTTTCTTTCTTTTGCCGAACCGTCGTTCCTCAGATTGACGAAGTATTCCTTCGCCTCCGTAATGTTGTCTCGGAATTTTTTGTACCTACAAAGGGGAAAAAAAAAATACGCACAAACACACATATATGCATCATGTACACATTTCTGCCTGCACATCTTAACCCATTTCCTGGTTTGCCCCAAGAATGGCACAACACTGATGCAACTCAAAATTTGCGAACGCGTCAAGTCGCTTGTGGCAAACCTTGCATGATGCAAAAATTCGTAATCGGGGTGCAGGCTATTTTTGTAGACCTTCTTTTTGCAAGCTGAAAGGGAAGAAGTTTGTACATGCGGCTTGGATACATACAAAAAAAGAGAAGCAGGTAAACAATCTACTGTAAGGGAAACTGGGAGCTGGCATGACACGCGCAGATATATGCAAGCAAAAGGGAATATAAAAACCTGCTATGGGGCATTCGATGGTGTCTTTATTTTGCCTAAAAAATAAGAATAAAAATAATAAAACAGTTGGCATGCGTCCCAATGCACTCCTTTTCTTCTCCCCACTTCTACAAATTCGACTTACATCAATCGGAGTATGAACGCTTTCTCAAACGTGTGCACGCATGCCTTCCTATTTTTGCTAAACCTAAAACAGGGGTTGTTATACAAAATTAAGCAATCAATTTTGGCATTAAAAAATGGCGATTATTTTTATGGAACATTACTACGTCCGTTGACCTGCACTGTGAAGTGCCTTTTAGAAATGGAAATATATTTTTCGTAAGGAGTGGCACACACAATGACTCTGTGGGTGTATACTTGAGAACATAAAAAGATGGGACGTTCCGAAATGCACATTCTTACCGTTGCGTCACTGGGTTTTCAAAAGGCATTTGCGATATGGGACATTTGGTGGGGAAGACCCCCACTTCTTCATCCACGACCAATTCGTCCTCATCGTCATCTTTCTGATTTTTTAAGTGAAACTGGGAAAGGTGGGAAAAAAAAAAAAAAAACAGAGGTTAGCAGCAACGGGAATTGGGTCAAATTGTGTAATAATCAGATGCACACTGCGCTATACGGAGCCATAAATGCGAAGAAGACGAGATCTTTTTGGAGTCTTTTTTTTTTTTTTTTTTCATTTTTCCGTATTGGTACCCTTGCTAATCTGGATATGTCCTTTTCGTCCGTTTGATTTCCTGAACATTTGCAGAGTGCGTACCACAATGAGAGACATGCAGATTTAAATTATTAACAGCAGGGGTGGAAACAAAGATGGAGTCACTAGGTAGGAATTCAGAACTACGCAGTATTTCGTTTTTCTACACAAATTAGGTAACCAAAGTGAGTAAAAATGGGATTTGTTATTCCTCTTCTTTTTTTTTTCTTTTACAACAATTTGCCTCATCTTTTCCTACCTTGCAATTTAAACTTCACATATCTGTTCACGAGCTTCAAAAATTGCGCATCAATATTTAACTCGTCTGGATGTTCGGAAATGCAAAAAGGAAATGTGGTCATGAGGACTTCCTTTACAAAACGCAGTGGATACGGATAAGTGGCAGCAAAAAAAAAAGGGATTGGGTAAAAGATGCCCCCCAATTGGAGGACCCCCATACGGTTGGTCTCCCCTCCATTTATAAAACGCGTTTACCTGACCCTGAACGATGGGGCATATGCACATGGGCATGATTTTTAAGTATAAAAAGGGGTTAAAAAGGGGGTACGCGGAGATTAAAAGGGGGTATGCGGAGATTAAACGGGGGTAAGCGGAGATTAAAAGGGGGCTAAAATGGTGTAAATTGCTAACGCATCACAAAAAAGAAAAATCGCATTTGCATATTAATTCCTGTTGACACACTTACGAAAATATTTAATCGAAAATAGAATGTTGTACAGGCTCTTCTGCAAAGAATTGTGATATTTCTGGATTTCACTCGAGGGGGTGTACTCTTCATCATATTTGTCCAGACTGTCCCAGATGTCCTGGAAGCTTGGGATCTACATGGGGGGGAGGGGAAAGCGAGGGGAATAATTCAGAACAGTTTGTCTCTACACCTGTGCATAGGTATACAATCGGGGGAGTAACACAAATTTGATTTTTTTTTATTCTTATTTACGAGGTCCTCCGCAGACAATTCGTCTTCGCTTTTGCTTTGCGCCTGTGGGGGTGAGTAACGAGGGTCAGGTTATGCCACCTCACACGTGTGTGCATATAAAAAGTGTATATGTGTGCCTATGCGTATATATGCAAAACAATGGCCATTCCTACTGCGCTTTGTTTTACTACTAATTTTTTTTATTTCACGAATTTTACCTCCTTCGAGGAATCCCTTTGCTCGAACATTACAGTCGCAATACGCTTTCTCCTTATACCCCAATTTTGCGTTAATTCTCTTTTTCGTATTTCCGCACCCCCAGGAAAGACGTTCACGGGATGGTATATTTTTCTCCTCTACGTTGTAAAGTCAGTGGCAAGAAAGTCGTGCTGCCTGGCAGGCCTATTTCGGAAGGGGTGTAAAATTCGCGTATTTGAAAATCTGGAAATTTCTTTTCCTTTTTCGTGAAAATAATTTTGGTCACGGCAAAATGGCAGCCAATTGTTCGATTCATTTTTTGCGCAAAATGAACACTCGGTGGGTTTACTCGAATTTAAAAAGAAAAAATAAAATAAAAAAAACAAAATTTCCAACTGCGATGGGGCACCGCATTTTCGCCGCTTTATTTGTATCATTTTTTCCTTTTTTGCGGAATGCAGATGAGAAGGTTAATCCGTACGAAATGGCTTCAACATGTGCGCGCGAAGAAGTATTAAAATTGCACATTTCTTATCTATTTGCCAGTCTGTTCTCACCTTTTTATGTATTTCCCTGGGAGTGGTAAAAAAGCGTCACACAGGTTTATGCATTTTTGCTGGAACAAGCATGTAAAAAAAAAAAAAGGAACACTAACAGTTGCAGTTGCATCGTTTGTATGCTCACATGTATTTGTACTTCCACGTGCAACATACGCGCGTTACACATTTCCGATTTATCAGGTTTGTACGTTTGTCATTTTACGAATGTGCTCTTATGCCATCTTGGCGAAAAAGTGGAATAAAAAATTAAGACGCTGTTTATTTTTTGAAGTTGGGACGATTTTTTTTTTTTTTTTTCCCATTTGTGCGAGGGGGACTGCCTACATAAACGGAACGTGTATTTTGATATATGTAGGGAAATACGCACACATATAACTTGACGTAGCACTTTATCGTAACGCCTTGCGAATGCTGAACTGTTCTACATTTGTGGAGAGATGTATTAGCTCAAGTGAAGACCATCTTGCCCCCATATGTGTGCTGCGTGCCAACGGCCAAATCACACCATTTTAGAATAAAAAAAGAATAAAACAGAGTAGAATTGGGTCTGCTGGATCGTTGTACCTTTTTAATTTATAAAATAACTTTCCCCCTTGTGGTCTTGCGCGTGTATGCGACATGTCATTTAAGTGAAAATTGGCACAAAAAAATTTTTTTTTTTTTTTTGCATTTTATGTGCGTTTCCACTATCTTAACGATATAAGTAAAAAAGGCAAACACTCTCTATTTATTTTTTCCGCATCTTTACGATTCCCAAGATTTCTTTTAAACCTTGCTAAGCAAGACATGCATGCTATTTTGCTACATTGTACGAATTGCCCAAAGGAAAAAGAGCTACTTTGCATAGGAACCTATGTGTATCAATATATACGCACTTGCAAGGAGAGAAGCACGTGACAAAATAGGCTGTACATATATGCAACTGCACCTCCGCTTGCGATTGCAATCGCAATTGCGCTTGGGCGTGTGCCCCCCCGTAACTGCATTAAGTTTGCGACCTTGTTTCGAAAAAAATACCATTGCGCACTTCCACATTTGCATTCTCATGAAATGGACTTTTTGCTTTCTGACCAAAAGTAGCCCCACTGTGGTGAAAACGGCAACCAGCATTTTTTGCAACACACTGGACAGTCTATTCTCAACCACATTAGTCGTTAATCTTTTCGACCCAAGAAGATTTCACGTCCGTTCGACTTGCCTAGGTGAGTGTTTTCATGTTCGAATATTGATAATTCCCTGAGGACGTTTAATATTGCTTGGCGCGGCGCTTTGCAGTCGTGACATGCGCGCATGCAAGTGCAAATATGCACGAGCATATGCATGAGTGCATATCTACTTAATACACCGAGTGACCGCATGCACAACCATGGTGTCTCAAAAAAAACAAGAAAAAGAACGCTCTAGTGAAAAAATGCCAACCAGAGGTTGCGCCTATATCTAACTTATCCATTTAACATAGGGAAAAAATCAATTTTATGCAAATGGTCTTTCAATTTGATACATGTACGGAGTCGCAACCTTCGCTTTTTTTTTTTTAAACTTAAAAATTGAGACGGAAAAAAAAAAAAGCACAGCAAAAAGGGGATACCATATGACACGTTGCATTATAGCCATATTAAGAAAATAACCTCGCACAAGTAAAACCTCCAAAAATGTGGTTTTAATCTCTTGCAAAATTTAGTAAATGCCACAAATGAACCATGCGTAACAACATTTAAGTGTGATTCCTTTCCCGTCGTTCCCCAAATGTTGAGCAACATTTCTTTACGTTGCAGGATATATCCATTTTGTAAAAAATACCGTTTTGCATAACAGTTGTTCAGAGAACTGGAATTTGAGGAGCCTCCGTGCAGTTTCGCTCTCCCCCAAGGTGTTACAAAAGTTGGAGTATTTTTACGAGTTTTGCATAATATTGCATTTTTTTTTTTTTTCACATATTTGCATCTTTACATCATGACAGCGGTTGTGGATTTACCCCGCACATGTACCCATCGGCAGCAGACCACATAGGCATGCCCCCACAAATACATACATATCGCGTGGCAAATTATTCGCAACGTAAAAATAGTGGCTCCCCTCCATAATCCCCACCGTAGGTATATAAAACGTGGAGATACATATTAATATGCCTATGTATACACATGTGTACGTGCACATAAATGTACAACAATTTGTTTGTGCAACAATGCACGTAAATCCCCTCTATGCTTTTTTTAACCCTCTGGAGCGCACGTATTTAACCTGACCGCATAACCCGCCATACTATGCTGTCGTTTTGCAGAAAAAATAAAACTACTATAATCACGCGCGTGGGATTACAATTGTGATGAATATACATCAAAATTAGCCCCAGCGCATCTGCCTCCTCAGATAGTCGCTGTATGCTTTACGCAAAAGTCGCGACAAAGGTGGAAAAAGTAAATAAATAACGGGCAAAAAATCGAGCAAAAAAGTTAGCATAAAAATTAGAATAAAAAAGTAGCATAAAAAATCGACATAAAAAAAATTCGCGGTTTTTTTACTATATGCGGGGACTACCTTTTTTCTGAGTTGATTTTATTATATACTGTAAAAACCTACATGCTAATTGTTATGTATGCGGAGACTTGACTTTGCATACGGGGTATTTTTTTATATAAGGTATTTTATTGCGGCTAAATCGGGGTAAATATAATAATACATTATAGGTCTACCTTTTCTTATAATGCACGAATAGGCACTGCTTTTGAAAGTGCGCATATTTTTTTCATTGGAGCGAAAGTGGCGCGTAAAAAATGGACTCGACAATATAAAACTGGATGACGGTAGAAGCAGCGGCAAAATAGGAAGGGCAAAAATAAGCGCAATAACCGCAATAACCGCGACGATGGAGGGCATAAACGATACCCGCGAAGGAACGAACGCGGCATGCAAGAATGACGAGCAGCATAGGTAAAAAATTCAGAGATATAATAGATTAAATTTTGTATATACCATAATCAGGTAGAACTACCCCCCTTCCCCCCATTTTTATTTAAAAAAAAAAAATGATAAGGGGGGCACCACATTTCCTTTCCGCGACGTTTTGTACATAATAATACATATGCTACATAATATATGTAAACTTGTTGCCGCGCAGCATTATGTAGAGGTATACGTACACGCCAACGCTACGTATATCAGTATACAATGGTGACATATATCCTGGCAGAATTTTTTTCGTAATTTTTTCGTAATTTTTTCGTAATTTTTTTGTGATATTTTTTGTGATCTTTTTTCGTACGCGTTAGGAGAATATATGATGGTGCCCCCGGTCAAGCACATATATTATTTATAATACATGCGCATGGCAACTGTACGTACTCCTCTACATCATTAGTATAGTATACATGTAGGCAGAGAATATATATATATTATAAACATATAAATATATTCCCCGTATGATGTATGCGTATATGGCACTGCATATGTAGGTACGAAAATGCCTACTTTTACCCCCCCTTTTCTTTATTTACATACCGCAACAGGTAAGTATATAAAGTAAAATAAAATCTTGAAAAAGTCCGTGCAGAATAAAAAGTAATATTATATTTGCCCCCATTTTACGGCATATAATAATATACATATATGTACGTACAGTAAGTAGTACCTACTTTTTATACCTTTACGGAAAAATTTTTTTTTTTTTTTTTTTTCTACCATTTAGTATATTTCGTTTATTATAAAAAAAAAATAATTCATTTAAGTATAGAAATTAAATTGTCTATTTAGAATAAATAGTAAAAAAATATATAAGCATTTATATTTATATGGCATTTTGTATAAATATATACGTGCCAATTTGTTGAGATATATATATATATTTTTTTTTTTTCAAAATTTAAGCAATTGTTTTACGTAATTTACGCAAGAAACGTGGAGTCATTATTCTTCCGTTTGTCCTATTAGAACTTTCATCTACTTCGTAATTTTTTCCGTACGAGTGGCAGAAGTGACCACTTTCTGTTTTATTTATTAGTCCAATTTTTGTGAATCAAATTGTACGCGTTGGAGGGGTCAGCTCCAGGGCTCGTGATTCATCCGTTTTTTTCATAAAAGGAAAAGAAGGCCACCATAATCGCGGCAGAAATCGTGGCTGTAGTCATCGCTCCACAGGCAGCTATCGGTACAATCGCAGCCAACATCGCTTTTGCAGACAGCATCGCTTTAGGAGTCGCAGAACCAGCCTCGCCATTATGCGCATCCGCCCCCTTTACCGCTTTTCTGTCTTTCGCCCCAAGCGTAACAAGCTGATTCTTGCAGTTTGATGTATCCTGCATGAATAAATCAGAATTAAGCGTTTGGAACATTTTCCATATTCGCAATACGTAAACCGTTGGGCTAACGAAGATTCAAGCAATTATTTATTTTTTTTTTTTGAGCCCCCGCGCGAGTGTCATATATTGTAAAGACAAACGAATAAACCGTATCCCTTGCGTGTCAAGCCTGCTCTATAACCCCTTTACCGCGTAGCCTATATAATCCTTTTTTTTTGTATTCTTTGCTATGTTTTCTTCCCCCCTCTGACCATACGAAGAAACTACAAAAGAATAAAGATGATGATGATGTGGTTCTACTAAAAGTCACCGAGGGTTATAAGCGAAGTTCACATAAATCGAATAACAATAAAATGACTTTGAAGAATGATGCGAAAAATAAAAACGTAAAAAATAATGTGAACAGTTCTGGGGGTAACAACAGCAGCAGTGGTGCTACCAATCAAGCAACTGTTGTTGAAAGTAATCGATCGGGAAACAGAAGCACCGCAGCAGAATCGAGGGGGGAGAGACGGGACAGAAGAAGCAGAAACGCACAGATTAGCGCTATCGCCAGTAGCTATATCGATGATGTAGGGAATGCGAAAAAGGGTACAAATGACAGCGAAGTGATTGATAAGGAAGTAAAGGAGAGTACTACTTCCCTGAGCGGAGACACTTTAAAACGAAGCAACGCAAATGAGAAAGCATCCGAGCAAATATCCGCAGAGCGAAGCACCCAGGATTGTACCACCGTACATGTTAACGACATCGTTAGTGGTACACAGATTGGGGATGACAATGCAGATGTGCAATCCATCGCGGAATTGAGCTCATGTCAAACAAGGAACGAAAAGGATGATATACGTGGGGATAGCAAAGACAAGAAGGGAAAACACCATAGTATTATTCCTCCCCAGGGTGAAGATAGTAGCATCCCAAAGGGAGAAAAAACAAATCCTATAAAAGATCAAAATGGAGAAAAAAAACACAATAATCCAGTCGCACAAGAAGAAGTGGCAGTTGTTCCCCTTAAGAGGTCGAGGAGGAGACCAATAAGGAACTACAAGTACGACATATTTTTTCAAGAAGAAAGTACAAGAAGCATGGCAGGATATAGCAACACGGAGGGATCTAACAGGAAAAAGAAAAAAGTGGAAGTACAGAAAAACTTAGTGGATAATACGTCCCAACTGAATTGTAAAGATAAAAAAAGTAGCATTCTCGCCAGTGAGGAAGACAAAGTAGCGACTAGCATTTGTGTGAGCAATTCTAGAAAGGCAGGCGCTTTGGGGAAAAATACCGATCAGCTTGTCAACATAAAATCTGTTCCTAGTTTGACAAAAAATGAAGAAGTTGCTCAAAAACCGGAGCACTGTTACTGCAATGTTTTGGGCAATGATGTTTTAGCGGATGCGGTAGAAAATGCTGCACACAATTTGTGCATTCCTCCTGTTAGCAATTCCACCACGGATGATAATGCCAACCGATGCAGTGCCCCCACTTCTGCGGTAAAGAGCACTGACACCAGCAGCTACGATTTATCTGTGGTGAATAAAAATATGTGGAATGATGCAGATAGGAAGGAGATTGTAAAAGCGGAGGGAGAGCAGATCGCAGTGGAAACTGTTCAAGAAGTTAGAGCAGTTGACCTGGACAGCTCTGTACATGGTTTTGAGAAGGGAAGACCACACAGAAGTAGGGGCAAAGGTAAAGGAGGATGGGGAAGAGGCAGAGGAAGAGATAAATTGAGGAGCAAGAAAATGGAGTACACTGAAGAACAACCGTATAGCATTAACAATAACGACCTCATGGTGAGTGACGCGAAAAATACTTTTCCTAACGTAACCGATCAAGGTGGAATGACCGCCCTTCCTGTTAGTGAAGATGCTCAGCAGAACGTTGTAGCCACCCCCCCCGTTGAGAAGAAAAAAAGAGGAAGAAAGAAGAAAATACAAAACAGTAATGCTCAAGAGAGTATCCTCAATGCAAGCTTAAATGAAAATGGGAGGGAACAGAAGAGTTCCGTGAGACCTCCCATTCTTGATAATAGCAAACGAAGGAGAAGTGACGTTTTGTTCGACATGAGCAACACACCAGGTGATGCAGATACGATTAATTTGCATATTCCCCCAAGGGCGTCATCCATGTTGCAAGAGAAGCATCTACCCCATTTGAAAAACCCCAAAGCTGACATAAACAGCAGCGTTGTTCATAGAAGCAACACCCCTGCAAGGAGAAAAGTGAAGGACGAGAAGAATAAAGAATTCTTGTACAGCGGAAATAGCACTCTCGGTGTGGCTACCTCGGCTGATACGAATTCGGGTAATGTGGTCAATCCTTCGAGCAGTAGTCATCACTTGGGCCAGGCTGGTCACCTAGATTATGCAAGTGGAAAAAATGGAAGAAAAAAGAAATGCATTAAAAAGGGAAAAGATGGTAGAGGTAGGAAGAAATCAAGAGGACGTAAATGCACGTCAGTTAATATCTCCACTAATGTAGGTAGTCACAAAAGTGGCAATGCTAATGTGTTACTGGAAAGTGAATCGGCTAACGCTGACTATGACAAAAATAGTAGTAATTACTGCGATAGTGACAACAAGAGACTCTTCCCAAATGAGACGTTTCAAATTAAAGAAGAATTTATGAACAACGTAAATAGCCTCAATACAGTATTCAATTTCAACGACGAGTTTTTAAAATTTTTAAAAAAAATTAGCAAAGTGGATGATATTGATTATGATGTTATGTTGCCCTTTTTGGGGGAGGTACAAGGTAAGCTAACCAAAGATATTAAGCAGCAATTCACACCCCACTCCTTAGATTCCCACAACGTAGATGAAGCTGTCTACGCCATGGGATACATAGTAGACATACTAAATAATAATAATGAAATTTTAAACAAGCTAAACCAGCTAGAGTATAAATTTTATTATGACTACCTGCGGAAGAGATCATGTAAGGAAGGAAATAAACAAAAGAATTATGGCCACAAAATAGAGAATGAAATTGCCCTAAATATTGCTCGAATTCCTAGAGATATTAACAACGAGTGCTGTGCCAAAATTCAAAGCAACGATTTAGATGATGACAACACAGTGAACAACGAGTCTAGTAAAAGCTTTAACGAAATTGATGATGAGGAAGAAAGGAAATTGAACGAGCTTCTCTACTGCGCCAATAAAGAAATGGATGATATTTATAATATACCCACTTGTGCTGATATGTATTTTATGAATTACAACGAGGAAGACGATTTTCATCACATTAATGAACGCAGCTTGAATTTAAAAAATGATTATGGCAGCAATACTATTCTGCCGAATTCTAGTGTTGTGGGGGAGAAACTACATCATGAAAACGGTGGAACGGTAGGTGAAAGGAGCTTTCTCTCTCATCCAAGCAGTGGGGTTGCACCCCATGTGACGCAGTGCACTGGGGAGGAGAGGCAACATGGGGAGGAAAGAGAAAAACAGGGAAATGAAGCGAACGGAGAACCACACAACACAAACAGATTTGCAAAAAACGAAACGGGAGAAGACAGCAACATGGAGGGAAGAAAGATCATAAGCAGCTGCAGTGGGGAAATGCAAGAGGGAGAAGAAGGACCACCCCAAGTTGCGGCAAAGTGTACGAATAAAACAGACCATAATGCAGAAAACGAAAAAATAAGCAAAAAAATAAACGATATGCAAAACGAAAAGAATGTTAACAAGAACGACAATCAGTTTAAGTACCCCCCTAAGTTGACCAAACAGAACAACGTCGATTTTGTTTGCGATGAGTTGAACAAGCTCATAAAGCATACTCTGAAGAATGAAGACTTGTTCTACTCGAATTATTCCCAGGGGAGATATAAAAATGTAAATGAAGAAAGCTTGTTTAAGCATTACATATCGACGAAATTGTATAAGAGCACCAACTTGGTTGACAGGTATAGGGAGGAGCAGAAGGAGAGGAGCCTTCCGAGCCACAGGGCATTCAGAGGTAGACAGATGGGGGCCAATGAAGGTGTCAGCAGAAAGGTCGACGAGCGGGAAAAAACGCTGATGCAAAGTTATGCCGATTATTTTAGACGACTGAACGATGTGTCCAGCAGGGGGCGCACTGGGGAAAGCGGCAAAGGTGGAAAGGATGGCATATGTGGAAAAGGCGGCATATGTGGAAAAGGCGGCACATGTGGAAGAAGTGGTCATGCGCAACTGGGTCATTCCACTAATGACCAGTTAGAAGCCCGCTCAGACGCTACTGGCGCAATTTTATCGCATGCAGATGATAACACGGAAAAAAAGTGTGCCGACCACGAGGAAAGGTCATCACCCTGTGGGGATGCAAAAAAGGACCAGGTAGTGGGCTGTCCAAAGTTGGAAAATAATTATAACCAGAATGGTGGAGGTAATGATTACTGGAAGGAAAGACATCTGAGAAACAACAGCAATAATATCAGCATAGTGAGTAGCACCATCGGGGAAATTTCCTATGGTGTTTCGGCTCTTTCGAGTGAGGACACTACCCCTGTGAAGGAGAAGCACCCGGATGAGGCTGATGATAATACGAATTGCGTTAGCACTAATTTACAAGTCAGCGTTAAAACGGAGCCAATGGACAAATTAGAAAAGCATGAGAGAAGGAATGACGACTCGGGAAAAAAACAACAGAACAACGGTTTAAGTAGTGAGGAACGGATGCATGATGAACCGAAAGGCACAAATCCGCAGAGTGGAAGTATCCAGAAAGAGGAAGCACAAAAGAAGGACGAACATGAAAAAAAAACATTCGGGTTTGCGAACATTTTTCCCTTTTTTAAGAAAAACGTAAAGGCGAATGAACCGGCTGGCAATAATAATCCCGACGATGTCGACAAGGCTGACGCTGTTGACGGCGATGACAACAAAGACAATGTTTATGATCTTGCCAAGCAAAGAGATGACCCCGCTGTGAAGAAGGAAACCGACGCGGAGTTAGAGACTCCCAACCTCAGAGATGGTGTTGGCGCCACCGAGAAAGGCCTAGCAGATGAGAAACCCAAAATTGACGGAGAAAATATCAATGCCTCCATAAAAACACACGATGAGGAAACCAAAGTTTGTGCCCCCTTCGAAGGCAACAGCAACTCTTTAGACACTTCCAATCGGAGCGAAAAAAACAAGACGGGAAAAGGCGCGACAGATGTGTCTCTACGTCAATATGGTAGCGGTATTACAGAATACAAGACCTCACCCAGAACGTGTGCCCACTCTTTAAGCCATATGAATGAAACGCGCGAAAAGAACATCGACACTCTGCTGAAGGAGACATTTCATTTAAAGGATAACGAATTTATGAGCATAAAGAGGGACAAAACGCAGAAGGAAATTTTAAATTGCCTTAGAATGGTGTCCCAAATTAAGAAAATATTTTTTGACGAGTGCTCAAAAATGATTAATGACCAGATTTATGTCCTCGAGAAAAATTTTAGGATACCGGACTGCTCCTTGTCGATATTGAAAAATTCGTTTGGCTACAATGATGGCAAGTGACGCGCCGGTTTTGTCCTTTCGGAGAAGTATGTCCCTTTTTCTTTAAAACACGCCTTTTTCTGAAAAATATGCCTTTTTTTTTGATAAAATGCCCCTTTTTTGAAAAAATGCTTCCTTTTTTTTGCCCATTTTTTTGTCCCGCCGCATGAAGCAAAAACCACCTTTTTTGTTTTCTTTTTGCTTTCCGCATAACTGAACCGCTTAAAGATGGCTCCCCGGAGCGCATTTAAAATTGACCCTACTGAACACTTGCCCTTAACGGGTAAATTTTGACCAGCCACTCCGTTGTGCGCCTCGAAAATTAAGAAAAAAAAACAGACATCACATCATGTGTATATACGTACGTAGGACTTGTTCACCCCAACGCGTTGCGGTCAGCTGAGCAGCCTACTTAACAGGACAAATTTCATTTCGCCTTTAAAAATTCGTGCTTTTTTTACGTGTTACTTTGTGGGGACTAGGCATTTACCAGGATGTTCCTTTTTTCATTCCCCCGAAGTGGCACTTTACGTAACCGACATAATGTGACATTTCGCACAAGTGCGAAAAAAGGAAGTCCGTCAGTTCCCCTTTACATCACGAAAGCGGCGAACAACCAAACAGGTTTGCATTTTCGCGCCAAGGGTACTCTTCCTTTTGGAGGAAGTACGCTTCATGCAAAGGAGCAATTGCATTGTGCAGATGTGTTACCCCTGTGGTGTAAAAAATAAATTTATGCAGAGTTATGAAAATTTAGACACAAAAAGGGGTACCTGTTTTGACCTTTCGATAAGATACACATTTGCATATTCCTCAATGTGCTATGTATTGGGATGTACCTCTTGGTGGGAGAACAGTTGTGGGGCCCCCCCATACACATACCCACCTCTCGCAGAACCCCTCGGTGGGCCGAAAAGAGGAGTAACTTATTGGAATTAAAAATCTGTTCTACTCGGTTAAAAACACTACATAGGTTCAAAATGTTCAGATGACGCATGAAAATTGCAAATGCGTTTTTTGTTCTTGTTGGGTAGAGGGTAAAACACATGAAATGGAACGTCCGTGCGCACGTTTGGAGAAAATGAATTACATTATTGTTACTGTTGTTGTTATTTTTATTGTTATTTTTATTATTATTTTTATTATTATTTTTGTTTTCATTTTTATTATTATTTTTTTATTTTTTTTTTTTTTTTGCATGTATGTCAACGTGTGCATCTTTGAGTAGTAATAATGTATAGTACAGTTTTATCTTGTAGGCCTGGAGGTGCCTTAAGTGCAGAGGCGCTTCTGCAAAAGGTGCTGCGCGGTGAAATGTGCCCCTGTGGGTAACACACTCATGCTGAGTGGGACACGTGCAGGGGAAAGCATTTTCACGATGCCCACCCTCGGGGGGTCACCTCTGTTGGTAAGGACACCTGGAAGCATGGAAGCATCTATGCAACCATGCACCGATAAATGCATAAATTCATGCATCCACGTGGGGGGCAAGGGAGGAAGGCCCGTTACAACTTATCCAAGTAGTTGTCTAACTGCGGCATTTCGACCTTAATACCCTTTCTCTCTCTAATGTTCATAATAATTTTGTACGAATTCTTGTTGGAGTCAAAAGGATCATCATAAAGTACAGACCAGTGATCAAAGACACATTGTGGGAAGGCTTGTCCGGAAGTGGCAGCTCGTAATGCAGAGGTGAAACCAAAAGATTCTGCGACAGGGAGATGTGCCTGTATTTTTAGTAGTGGCGTACCTAATTTCTGATCTTCAGAAATAACAATACCTCTTCTTTTGTTTAATACTGAGTAGACTCCACTAACAACATCTTGCGGACAGCTAATATCAACAAGGTAAATGGGTTCTACTAATCTTGGAAAAGCAGTCAATTCGCATGCGTAGATACATTTCTTACAAGCAGGCATAATTTGTCCTGCACCTCTATGTATAGCATCAGCATGCATATGAACGTCTAACATTCTAAACTCACAACCTCTCATGTTTTCTTCACATAAGACTCCTTCTTTGGATGCCCACTGAAAAGCTGCTACACAGTGCACCTTAATTTCATTCATGTATTGAATACCACTTGTATTATCAGTCAACAAATTAGGTCCAATTGTTTCTGGTCCAAAAGCCCAGATTTTCAAAGCTAAGTTTTTGTCCCACTGATAATTACTGTGTAGATAATTTGCCCTTGCTTTGGGATCATCCTTATCTGATACTTTACTCTTGTCAATATCTTCTGGCAACCCTTCAGCTAATGGGAAGGCTTTCATAAAAAGACGGTTGTGTTTATTTGGTGACTTACCCAAACAAGTAATGGAGGACTCTTCTGTGACAGTTTCTCGATAGGAAACAACGGGGTCGGACACGATAAAGTCAATCTGTGCATACTCGTCTTTTAAATCTTTTAAGCAAATTTCAATGTGTAATTCACCACAACCAGAAATGATGTGTTCTCCTGATTCATCCGTCTGACATAAGACTAATGGATCCGACTTGGCCAATTTTTTAAGACCATCAACTAATTTTGGTAACTGCTTGCTATCCTTTGGCTTCACAGCAACACGCACAACTGGAGAGACACTATACTTCATATCAGCAATGTTATGTGCTTCTTTAAAAGTTGTAATCGTTCCTGATTTTACAATATACTGATCTACTCCGACTAAACAACAGGTATTACCACATGGGACATCCTGCACTTGTTCGGTGTACCTACCCATCATAAGTACAGTCCTTTGAATGTTCTTCTCATACAGATCCGTTTTTTCTCCTGGTACGTAATGTGGACCTTGGATTCTTACCTTCTGTCCTGTTGCAACTGTTCCTGAGAAAACACGACCAAAGGCGTAAAATCTTCCCTTGTCAGATGTGGGCACCATTTTGGATATGTACATCATAAGCGGACCTTGTGGGTCACAGTTACGAATAGCATTAGCCGCTTCATCATCCATGGGACCTTCATACAGATTCTCTACACGGTATTTTTGTGCTGTGGCTGGGGATGGCAAATGCGTGACAATCATTTCGAGTAGGGTATCTCCTGCTGGTAACCACAACTGCATTGCTTTTTTCAGTAACTGTTTTCCTGTTAAATTTTTATCATCTCCTTTTAATTCAACTCCGATATTTGTCAACATCTTTGTGTACTTATCCTTATCGTCATTCATGATGGACTGACATAAATTTAAAATTGGCTCCATGATGAACTGACAGAAACCTCTCTTATATCCTTCCTGTTGATTTTTGGACCACTTCTTCGTCTTGGCATCATAAAAGCTGTTACCCCATAAGCGCTGCATCATTTTGCTCTTCTCAATACCAAACTTTTTGGAGTAAATTCGAGAAAACGTTTCTAAGGTGAATGCCCAGCCTTGTAAACCTGAACCAAAGGACACTGTTCCTTTTTCTGGGTATACCTGAATGTCTCCCATCAGCTTGTCCGTATATGTCGAGATAATGACATTCACACTTTCAATCGTTCTGGCAAAGGTCTGATATATATCTTCCACTTCCATCTGTAATTCTAGCAACGCTCTGTCCACTTTATTCACATGTAACACTGGCTTGATTCTTTCTCCTAACGCTTGGTACAACACGGTTTCTGTTTGCACACACACTCCTTCAATGGTATCCACCACAACTAAGGCACCATCTGTAACTCTTAACGCTGCTGTGACTTCTGATGAAAAATCAACATGTCCTGGGGAATCGATTAGGTTAATAAGAAAGGGTTTCTTTCCTTCACCATCTTCCAAATCGTGCTCAAAGTACATAGAAATACCGGTCGACTTGATGGTAATGCACCTTTCCTGTTCATCTGCTCTCGTGTCCGTAAAACGTGCATCTCCTGCATGTTTACTAGAAATAATACCAGCTTTGGAAACTAGAGAATCTGTTAGGGTTGACTTTCCATGGTCCACATGTGCTATAACGGACATGTTCCTGATCTGCTTGGTTTTGTTCATGATCTCACGAACCTGGTCCACTGTGAAGTTCACCATTTTGTTCTACCTTTATGTGTGATTAGATGGGGGGGTAGGTTGGTTTCGTTTGGTATGGTTTGTTTTGATTTGGTTCTTTCTTTGGCGAATACTACGCGCTGGGGGGTAGCGGCAGAATGCGTAACTGCTAAACAGGAAACCCCTTTCGTGTTTTGCTTTTTTCCCCTTTGTTAACCCTCGCGAGATGGTAAGCACGTGCGCGGGTATTGGAATACAATTCAGCAAGTACAACACGATTATATTTGCACGCGTTCGAACTGGTCGCTCATATATTATATATGTTATAAAACAGGCGCTAAACACTTTTTCTGCTTTTCCGTGTGACACTTTTCTCCCCCAGGGGAATTGTACATACGGGTGTAAATATGCGAAAGGGCGTTTGTTTTATATGCGCGTGCTGCAATTAAACGATGCGAAGCATTCGCGTATTTTTTCGTTACTAAAGTGTTCGCTGCAATACTCAAGTATTGAATTCGCATATGTTTGGTGCGAGCGCGGTACGCAAGAAGTATATTATAATACGTACGTTTCTCAAAAAAATCTCATAATTCTGTTTGCTTTTTTAAAAAATGTTTGCAATTTTGCGTTTAACTGGTGTTTGCACGAACTGCTCACCTTCCTACACTTTTTTTTAAAGATAAGCTGTTAAGGTGGTAAAATATTGCTTCGCGTTTGTGCTTTGAGCAATCGTGTTGCGCTTCGCTTTTTTAACTTTGCGTTTTTGGCTGTGCATTTTTGGCTTTGCTCTTTTTTTGACACGATATGTAGCGAAATTCATACAAGGGCTTCGCACAAAAATGACCCGATCACGGTATGCATATGCAATTTACCAATATAGTGTAAGTTTTTATTTGGGGCATTTTTTCCATGCAGGTAAAATGCAATATATGCTGGAAGCAAAATGGTTAAAAAAAAAAAACAATATCGGGGGGCAGTACGCATTTATTGTATTTTCACGTCTATGTCGGGTTGCCAAAAATATATATGCTTTTTTAAAGGCATAAAAAAAAAAAAA